>NC_089251.1:70580350-70880350 GCF_963930625.1 Muntiacus reevesi | reverse complement strand
GAAACTAACACAACACTTAAAGCAATTATGCTCCAATAATAAAATATAGCAAAATTAATAAAAACTTAAAAAATAAATAATATTAGAATAGAGATTAAAGCAGGAATGGGCATAATCTATATTTACCTATGTCATCAGTATTGTCAAAGAGTGACCTGAATATCTCATGTTTCAATATCTGGAAGTCTCTTTTCAAAATGAAAATTCCAAGGTTACACTCTAGGCCTATACCAAAACCTCTGGGATAGTGCCTACTCAATTACATTTATACTAAGTGCCTCAGATGACTCAAATGCACTCTGAAGTTTCTTAAGACAAACCTATGGTTTAGTCACATAGTTGTGTCCAACTCTTGTAACCTCATAGACTGTAGCCTGCAAGCCTCCTCTCTGTTCATGGGATTCTGCAAGCAAGAACACTGGAGTGGGTTGTCATTTCCTTCTCCAGGAGATCTTTCCTATCCAGGAATCAAACCAGGGTCTCCTGCCTTGCAGGCAGATTCTTTACTGACTGAGCTACAAGGGAAGCCAAGTCTTATGATGAAAGTGACTTGATTTAATATTTTCTTCCCTCCATTGCCCATAGGATGGGAGGTCATTAACAAACGACACTGACCAGCCAAGTGACTGTGAGCCAGCAGGTCAGAAGTTGCACCATAAATATGAATATTTTTCACTTATAGAAGAGTTTTCTTCTTGGAAAGTAAGCAGGAACTTGTGATAATAGAACTCACTTGTTAAGAACAATCAAAGCAACTTTTCATTACATGTAAGATTCCTAAAGCATTAGTTTTCCTTAAGTTCACTTAGGAACTCATTTCCATGAAAAGCATGGTTTTTACCATCATAAACTTCTCTAAATCTATCTGACCCCTCAGGATTTTTCTTGGTCTGAAAATCTTCAAGATTATTTGTTTGAATCTGAAAATTTTGATGTAGTCTATAGTGTACCCAAATACATCTTGTGCTTGATTTATTTCCCAGCCAAGAATGCTGGAGTGGGTTGCCATTTCCTCCTCCAGGGGATCTTCCTGACTGAGGGATTGAACCCACATCTCCTGCATTGGCTCCTGTGGGTTTACTCTTTTATCACAAATAAGTGCAGTTAAGTACATTAATAAATAGAGTTTTAAATTTATTTGATATATTTCAGTGAGCTGGTTGCTTAATATGGTAATTTTATGTCAACTTGAGGGTACCAAGGTACCCAGTTTTTATCAAGCGCCAATATAAATGCTGTAAAAGTATTTTTAAGATGTGATTAATATTTAAATCCATACACTTTGAACAAAGTAGAATATGCTTTTTAATATGCTGCTGCTGCTGCTAAGTTGCTTCAGCTGTGCCCAACTCTGTGCAACCCCATAGACGGCAGCCCACCAGGCTCCTCTGTCCCTGGGATTCTCCAGGCAAGATTACCGGAGTGGGTTGCCATTTCCTTCTTCAGCTTTTTAATGTAGGTGCATCCCATCTAGTCAGATGAAGGTTCTAGAGAAAATAGACTGAGGATTTTCAAGGGAAAAAGGATTCTGCCTCCCAGAGTCACTTTGAACTTGACCTGCAACATCAGGTCTTCTCTGGGTCTCCAGCCTCCTGGTGTGCCCTGAAGACTTCTGACACATCAGGCCACAATCACATGAGCCTATTCTTTAAAATAAATCTTTTTCTTTCTACATACACACATCCTATTGGTTCAGTCTTTGGGAGCCCTGATTAATACATTCAACCATCATAAACAGAATGATATGACTTCACTCTGAACAATTCACACCTTCAAAAAAATGTTCTCTACATCTTACATTATTTTGTGTAGGATGCAAAAAATTTAATTTAATTTACTATGAAAAATTTAACATTAAAACTCTCTTTTTATCAACTATTATGACTTACTGGAGTTCACGATCAGTTAAGATATATTTATAGATATCATACAATAACTCATTATTCACTTATTTCATCATAAGAGATCTATCCTACAGTTCTCTCAACTCGCGTAGTATATGATTTCAGATAACTTGGTTTTATAATGAGTTGCCTTTTGCCTCAAGTTGTCACATTATTTTCTCCACTAGTTCTATGAAATTATTATTATAAATTAACAGTAACATGTCCCCCAAAACTTCAGTTACAGTTTAGGAAAATAATTTTAAATATTAATACAGGACAGTCCACCTTTTGAAGCCTATACACTTGCAATTATTTTAGTCATAGCATTACAGAAATGGACCTATTAAATAACTAAGCCTTCTTCTATTTTCCATAGAAGAAAGGTGTATTTTTTTTCTTTCACTAAAACATGAGGTCTCTTTAAGTATGTATCTCAGTATAATAACATGCAAATTAGGCTTGAACAATTTGCTAAACAAACATGCTTACTTTATATAAGAATTTGGTAGGCAGAATAGACACATGAAAAGATGCTCAACTTTGCTAATTATTAGAGAAATGTAAATCAAAACTACAAAGAGATACCACTTCACACCAGTCAGAACGGTTATCATTTAAAAGTCTACAAATAATAAAAACTTGAGAGGATATGGAGAAAAGGGAACCCTCTTACACTATTGGTGGGAAGGTAAATTGGTACAGCCACTATGGAAAACACTATGGAGATTTCTCAAAAAACTAAAAATGGTGTTGTCATATGATCCAGCAATCCCACTCCTGGACACATGCCTAGACAAAACTATAATTTTAAAAAAGATACATGTACCTTATGTTAGCAACACTATTCACAACAGCTAGGACATGGAAACAGCCAACTGTCCACTGACAGCTGAAGGGATAAGGAAGATGTAATAAACACACACAGACAATGAAATATTACTTAGGCATCAAAAAGAATGACACAATGCCATTTGCAGCAACATGGTTGGACTTAGAGACCATGATACCAAGTGGTAAGTCAGAAAGAGAAAGACAAATACCATGTGCTATCACTTATAGGTGGAATCTAAAGTACGATACAAACCAACACATCTGCAAAACAAAAACAGACTCATAAAGAATATGTTTGTGGTTGGCAAAGGGGAGGGGAGGTAGGGGAGGGAAGGAATGAGAGTTTAGGATTAGCAGAGGCAAAAACTTATACACAGGGTGGATAAACAACAAGGTCATGCTTTATAGCACAGGGAACTGTATTCAATATTCTGTGATAAACCGTAATGAAAAAGAACATGAAAAAGAAAATATATACATATACACACATATATATGTACAACTGAGTCAGTTTGCTATATAGAAGAAATGAACACCTTCTTAATCAACTATATCTCAATAAAAATTTTTAAACCTAAAAACTTCTAAAAAATAATTTGATAAGCAGAATTGTATGGTGGTTAAATGCAAAGACTCCAGAAACAGTAGGTCAAAGTTAAATGTGAGGATTTGGACAAGTCGTTTAACCCCAGTGTTTATCCGGAAATAAGGAAAACAAATGTACTCGTGGCTGATTCATGTTGGCAGATGGCAGAAACCGGCACAATATTGTAAAGCAATTGTCCTTCAATTAAACTTTTTTTAAAAGTAATAACAGATCCAAAAAGAATGATATAAAGAAAAACATTAATGATGGAATGAGCACAATTCATCTTGGTGAGGGTGGAGTTTTGAAAAGCAGAAGGGCAAGGAAGAGAAAAACACATTGAGTAAGCAACCACCTGATGGGTAAACATGCACGGGAACAAAGCAGGCAATAAAAAATAACCAGGCTAGAGCCTCCAGCTGGTGAGGAGGATGAAAGCATTGGCAGTGGGAGGTTCCTCTGAAAGTGACGTGTGGGATGAATAGAGCAGAGCACTGGAGACCAAAGCCAGCCAGGCAACTGCTGGAGTAATAAAGCCAGGAGAGAAGGTGGCATAGGGGAAATCACAGATTTCTGGATACAGAAAGTGGTTAATCTGAGAAATATTTCCTAAAAGGCAGCAGTCAGACTTTGTAGTAAGTTAAATGATCAAAAGAAGAGTCAAAAATGGCAGCAAGTTTTTACCTCTGGCAAACTGTAAGGCTACAACAAAAATGGAGCAGTTGGAAGTTAGAGAGTTTTAACATGAGGATCATACACACTTCATGAAAGGACAGTTTAAATGGCAGTGGGGTTCAACTTTAAAATGTTAGAAATTTCATGTCATCAGTAAACTCTATCAGAGCTGGGAGTGACCTTGCAGATGACCTAACCCGCATCGCTCGTGTGAGCTTCAGGCAACAGTAAGATATGCCATCATCTCACTGCGGGATGATGCAGGACCAGGGCAAAGACCCAGTCTGCTACCACCTAAACTGAGGTTTGTCATCCCTTGTCCTACCAAACCAGCCTGCACAGAATCCTAACTTCAAAGATGCCTATAATCTCAATTTTATTGACTGATGAGTAGAATATTCTAAGATGGCATAATTTTTTTTAATCTAAGAGTACACAGCATCATTCATATTATACAATCATTCTTGAAACTTAAATGACAGCATAACTGCATATTATAACAGTGATGATTTTTAAATATAGAGGAAAATATTTCACAGACAGTGGTAACTTTTACTAATTTTTATCTAAATGTCAAGTAGTCTCCTTTTTTCTTTCATTTTTGGTCACATCTTTCTTTTCACTTGGAGATGGAGGTGTTCTTTCACAATTTCTCTTAATGAGGCTAACAATAGATGTTTCTTAAGATTTTTATTATCACCTTAGTCACAAAGTGTCATTGATTTCTGGCATTAAACAGAAAGACAATTTGGTCACCAAGAAAGTTTTGCTAGTTGGGGGTGTTGGAAATGTTCAGCTAATGGGTCAATCTGATCATGGCTATCACCAGATCAAAAAATAGATTCTATTTTTGACAGAAAAAATTGTCTTTTTCATCTTAAATTATTCTCTACCAAGGTCATATCACTGTCAACTAGTTAATATTTCTGAAATTAGAACATTCTTAAATCTTCCAGCAGTAGAAACCTTAATCCAATATCCACAAATTCACATTTAAACTTTCAAATAAATAACTTTCCTTGCTTATCTCTAGAGATTAGGAAGCAGGCTCAACATATATCAATTCAGTCACAAAAAAATTCTTAAGTTCATAAATAAACTAATGTTTAGAAACATTGAATAGTTATGTGTATAAAGGATATATTAGTGAATAAAAAAAAAAGATATTTTGAATTTTACTCTAACAAAGACATAAAATCATTGGAAAGGGTTGAACCATGTTAAAATTTATTTTAAATTGATTGGGTTTGAAATGTAAAATGAAGATGAAGTTTATAGGTTTCAATGATAGCTTGAATATAGGCCCTGAGACTAGCAAAAGTGTCAAGGATAATACCAATGTTTCAGCTTAAGCAGCAGGAAGAACAGAGTTAATCTTTGCTGAGGAGGATAATAATTAAAGAATAGTTGGTTTATGGGAGAAATTTTAGGAAAATCTTCAGAAATATACATTTCAGCCCATGCAGTTTAAATAGAATATTGGTTTAAATTTCTATAGTCTAGACTAAAGTATAAAATCTCAAGCTACCCTTACATCTCTTTCTTAAAGATGGTGTTATAGAATGCATATTTTGCAAGTCTCTGCTTCCTGTTTGCTGTTCAGTCTCTGCTGCCTAGTCAAGAATTGAACAAATCTTACTAGCTCTCAAATGCAACTTTCCAAGCTTTATTGCAATATAATATCTAAGAGAAAGGCAGAAAGAGAAAATGATGAACTTTTTCCTTCTTAAACAAAAGATTGCCCAATCTCCACTGCATTAATCTCTTCACACATCCCATGTCACTTGAGTTGGAGAGTTTTATTTGTTCTTTCTATTTCAAGTATCTTTATTGTAGTGATTTTGATGTCTTTCCTATTAAGAAGCTGCATTACCCTTAGTTTTCTAGAAAACATCCCTGGACCAGGGCTTATATACTAACACTTTGGTAGAATCCCAGGACAAGAGTGAATTGAAAAAAAAAAAAAAAAAAAAAAATGACACAATGCAAGGGAAAAGGACAAAAAAACATATGTTGCTTCAAAGAACTGGCCACAGTTTTTTGGAAGAAGAAAACTCATGTTAGTAACAAGAAGAGGTCATGTAGACCCACACCTTCTTTGGAGAATCTGTCCAAGGAGACAAAGGGGAAGCGTTTTAAACTGACAACTTCTTAAGTTCTGTTTCTCACTGGTCAGGGGTCAGACCATAGCGCTTTCCTTTCTGTGCACTTCTGGGCATTCTGCTAGGTCTTTGTAGATAACTGCTGGGAAATGAAAGTCCCAGCAGGTCCAGCCACATTGAAATTGGGCTCTGAAGATGCTAAGAGGTTCCCACTACAGCTAACATTTGAAATTACACTAAGGCACAGCTCTTTTCTCAGGGAGAAACAGAGTCAACTGGTTGTCTCTGAAGATGAGGCAACAACAGCCATGAGCAAGGCATGGAGGCTATAAGGACATTTTGAATAGGATTACTTCATCTGAAAAACAGGAAATGATCAAGGTCTAGAGACTAGACCTTGTAATATCACTGATTACATCAGCACAGGTACATAGTTTGGATCTGGCATCATTTGTGTCTTGCATTGCCCAGATCTGCTTATACCTTCTTTTGTGTAAGCACCTTCACTTCTACTTCAAGGAAGGTGGTACAAGTCTGGGTCTTCAAAGAGTGAACAATTGCAATATTCTAAAGAGACTCAAGGAGGATGAGCAAAACAAACTATTTATATCCCCTGATGTTGCAGCTGGTTCTGGAACAATAATTGATACTTATCTCCTTCTCTGTCAACTTAGGATTTTTCTTGACCAAAACTTTGAGTAGCCTTGGTTACTTCCCTGGTGGATTGACCCAGCCCTTTATCCCCGAGGAGCATTAAGCCCTTACTTACTTTACCATCTGAGGGGCTCTGGTTGCTGCAATTGTCCCTTCATAGTTATTACTGGGCAGTAAAAACCAAAGGACATCCCAGTTAATCCATAGTTCCAGATACACTCCTCTTTGTCTTCATTGTGCAATATCAACACAGATATTTGTTAACTCAGAACAGTAGTTCTTTATTTTCCTGTTGGTCCATTGGTGGTGGCCAAATGGCAATAATAGCTTCCAATTAAGTGGAATGCTTTTCTGTTATCTGCTGGTGGAAATGCGGGAAACCAGGGTTCTAACATGGCAGAGACTAATTTTGCAGAGATAGAAAACATAAATCCTGCAAGAGGCTCAATGACAGTCATGATGTAAAGGCCCGATCATAATTCCTTTCTTTTGTTCCTCGACTTCTACTGCAAAAGACATAACACCATATATCAGGCATCAGTTCAGTGAATGTAGTGCAACCCGTGGGCAGCTCCCCAACCTACAAGGTATTGTCCCTGAGCTGACAAATTATCTGAACCTTCAAAATGCCATTCCGCCTATAGCTGCTTCTCAGTGATGTACAGCCAGTGAATCTCACATTTGTAACTTCATTTTCAAACCTCTTTGCATTAAAATACATAGCTTCTTTTCATCTGAAACAGTATTGTATAGGATGCTGTTGATAGCTCAGGCATTCTATAAGTCCTTGGGTGACTGTATTGATTTTGATTAGGAAGAATTTCTATCCCCTCCAAGGCCCAATGGAATGAACCCATCACAGGACATCGTCCTGTATCACTGAGGATGGTGACATTCTGAGTCACCCGGGTCCTTGGAGTTGGACCCAGAAAATGACAATTGGACATTTAGCAGTAGTGATAACTCTTATCAGCCAGCCTCGTTAGAATGAGATCACTGTGGTCGAGCCTATGCATAACTTGTAACCATATCTATCTGTTCATGTACCTACATTACAAGCATTACTTGAATAGGCTGACTTACAATCACAGCTCATGCTGGCACCTAATTGTTGAGAACCTTATCTGCTGGAGATATTTTCTTGTGGATAAGATCACAAAGCTCCACATACTTTTAGCCTCTACCCATGGGTACATCCTCTTAACATTGCTTCACGCCTTCTTCCTTCTCTTCATCCCAGAACTTTAAGCCTGTTATGCCATTCATTCCACTACCCTAAGGTCCATGTATATCCATATATCACCTTTTCCTCCAAACAAGGGGACAAGCAAGTATGCTGATTGAAGATCTGCCTTATCCTTCAGGACCACTTCTAACTGCGATGCAATAAGACAATCAGTGCAGATATGAACAAGGCCTGATACTTACCTTCTTCCTCAGTTTGTGTAAGAAATCCATACAAAATATCCAATGAGGCCACAGGTGTGAGGAGAGTTGGGAGGATCAGTTCAGTAGAGATAGTGAAAGTCACTCAGTTGTGTCCAACTCTTTGTGACCCCATGGACTATACATGGACTATACCCCATGGAATTCTCCAGGCCAGAATACTAGAGTGGGTAGCCTATCCCTTCTCTAGCAGATCTTTCCGACCCAGGAATCAAACTGGGGTCTCCTGCATTGCAGGAGTCTTCACCAACTGAGCTATCAGGGAAGCCCTCAGTAGAGATGGGTGGCATATATTTACTTCTACCTTCTAGACTTGCCTCAGCCAGTGCTGAAGGCACCACCACCACCTGAGAATGGATGGATGGTGTACCACTTCCATCCTAGAATGGGTGGATGCTCACTGATTTTGTGAGTTCATGGATGTTATATGAGTTTGTGAGTTCATGGATGTGAGCAGTTCAAGTTGTATAAACTTTCAGTGTCCCAGGATCTGGTGTTCAGTCTCTATGAGGGTTCAACAAAATGCAGAGAACTATTATTCCCATGGAGACCAGTTTTCTGCTACAAGGATCTTGTTTCAGCACCCTAAAAGTCTTTATTACCTCTTTCCTAGTTGGAAGAGATGTGAAATGATGAAAGGAGTGGCCTTTTACCTTACAGGGGGTGTCCTAGTATGCTCCTGAACACCCCTAAAAACTTCCCTGAAGTCACCAAATGATTGTAGGATACCTCTCCTACCTTCTGGAATACATGTCTTACTAGGGCTTCTAGGGTAGTGCCATTTTCTTTTGTTCTAGTCTAATTAGCATGATTTTGTCAAGATAATAGACCTGTGAGATGTTCTGTGCCACATCAATATAATAAAAATGTCTGCACACTGTGTATGAGATTAACAAGAGATGCAACTTACCACTTAAGGAATAATTCCTCTCATGAAATGCCAGAGGTTGTAGTGGAGCTGTCTTAGTAATGACAACACATCTTATAGGAACTGCAATTGAATCTGTCATGTGGATAAATTTGTGATAGTCCACTGACATCCACCTCAACCAAGCAGGTATTAGTAGAAATCAAACAGGTGAATTCAGTGGGGCAGTGACTTGGAACCACCACCCCTGTCACTTTCTAGTGTTTGATTTTAAGTCTTATCCCCACAATTCCTCTCTAGATACAGTATTTTTTTTTTCTAATTGACTATGTCAACTGGGGAAGAAAACAGTTTCAGAAAGTTCTGTTTTCCTTTCCAACCAAGGTGCTACTTAGCCACAGGTAGGAGGATCAACATGGAATATTTCCCAGCTGCTATCTTCACAATTAAATATCTGAGGCTCAGGAAACTGATCTCACAATGAACTCAAATACCAATTGGACCAATTGTTAAGAAATGTGGACAAAATTTCATGTATTTCACCTCCACAAACTTCCACTCTACTCAGAGAATCGAAATAGCAATTTTTGTTCACTGGTGTTAATATCATACCAGACACATATCTTAGAAATCCCGGAAACCTCCCAGAAAAGCACAATTACCCAGTAAGTCTGCTAGGAGAGAGATAGTAGGAATAATTACCATATACATCAAGAGTGTCTCTGAGGGTCCTCCTCAAGAGCACTTGGCCTCAACTTTAACCGATAAACTGCCCCAATAAGCTGAGAACCTGGAACCTGAGGAGCTATGATTTTTCCACCTTAGCCACTGATGCAAGCTGGTCTGCTAGTCAGATTTTACTTGGTTTATTATTACACAAATAATAGCGTACCACAGCTGGCTAAAAGATACTATTCTAAATCTCTATGAATTAAGGCATCCATATTGCTGATCTGGCAATTCTTGTTGCTAATCTGGCCATCCATGTCAGCAAACTACATTTACTTTGACTCTGCCCATGCTGCCTCCTGGCCCATGTCGTTTCAAAATGTTATTTACCCATTAATATCTGGAACCCAAGTTCCATGGCAGTATCTTCCTGCAGAGGTAGTTGCCAAACTGATTCCCAAAATGCATCTTTGCTGCCACAGTGAAAGCAGTGCCTTTGGGGTCCTTCCTAGGAACATAGGCAGGTGGTGCTTTTTCAGTTACATTTACCATTCAGATCTATTCTAACATTCTGGCATTACCCCTCTCTCTAATTACCCCCATGTCTAACCCCTCTCTCAATACTGGACTGAGTATTCTGGAACTTCCATTTCATTTATCACAGGTCATTGTTACACCCAGTAATCAAGAAACCCTGAGAGTGAATTACTATGACCAGCTTCAGGTACACTTGCCAGAATGGTGAACCGTCAGTGTGAGTGAATGCCCCAGTATCAATGAGCTCTCCCCTATTCAGTCCTATATTCCATCTCCCTGGGTTAACACCTTCAAAATACATTCCAATACTTATTTCCTCAGTTCCTGAAAACATGTATATGTACAGTTGCTTTTGTGGGGTGCTTTTTATTCCAAGAACAATGCTTCTTCTTGTCCTGGAGGCAAGGGGGAATAATGGGGTAGGTCGTAAAGAAAACGTGTCACCCTTTTTTCAGGTGGGACATTGCATCATAGTCAGATATAGAGAAACTGTCCTATTTTAGTAAGGGGGAAATGGGTGAGCCAGAAGGTTTCAGTGGAATTTGAAGGTTTAAGACTCTCAGATTTATAAACTGAGGGTTCGATCACATAGTTCGAGGTTCTTTTCTTTCAACTTCATTTTTATCTCTGCCACTCTTTTGCTTGAATTCTAAGGCTCATTTTTAATTGAGAATTTTTTGTGCATCAAGGAATAAGAATCTTTTTCAGAGCTGCATTTAAGACCTCTAGGTTTCAAAGTATTCTTTAATTTGCCCTCAAATGCTGTTAAAACCAGACATCCTAACCACAGTCATTTAATTATCCATCAATCAAGGGCATTAAACACTTGCTCTCTCACTGCTTTGTCTTCCACCAACACCTCAATCCAGTTAACCAGAGGTGAAAACTTGAATAATCGTGTATATCTAGGTCATTACCACCTCACTTTCCACCAGTGGTGGGGGCCCTAATGCCTTCCATTGGTGGGCAATCCAACTGAATATTTCTATCCTGAGGGTCTGTTTACCAGATAGAGGTGCCAAATGCATTGCCCAGGTTTCTAGAAAGCAGAGCCCGAAGTATACAAGTAAATATTTTATTGGAGGGGCACAATCTCAGGGACTTGAGAGTACCCCCCTGAGAATAAGGGATACAGGGAATGACAATAGGAAAGAAAAGGAAAACAAGCACAACAGAATGTGTTACCAAGTTGGCACAGATTTACAAGGAAACAAACCTGGTTACTTAGCCTCTGGATATATCTGACAGCTGACCCCTCAATACTGTGTTTCTTTGGTCAAATTTGACTCATAAGGCATTACCTCTCCCGAACTTCCAGGCTGTTTTCTTTGGCTTCTCCAGGCAGCTGCTGAGAAAGGGCAAGCATCCTTGGACTTGACTGATTGGGCCATAGTATTGCTTTGGCCCCCACAGTTGGGAGCACATAGGAACCTTTGCTAAAACCTGGCCCTTGCCACTAGAAGACAACTAGAGATATTAGAAGCTATGATAAGATCAAGGATGATGGTCAGGCCTATGTAGTCACTGGGTGGCTTAGGTTGAGAAGCCAAATGACCAAAACCAGAGACATTGAAGGGTCAAGTGAATCTGGGGAAGTGCATAAGCTGAGTTTAGTGAAAGAGCCATCATTCTGTCATCTCTGCTCAAGGATGCTAACCACTACCTTAGTGACTGGAATTTTCAGCTCTTTGCAGAAGCATGAGACGACTCAGAAGAGCTAGCCAAGGACTGGAAGATCCAAGACCTAACATATAATAAAGAAAGTTTAATTTATCAAAGTCCAGAAGTGGCAACTTACAGGGAACAATACTAAATAAATGAAAAGATGTTACAGAAATCTGTCCCCAAAGAAAAGTTAGGGTATTAATAAAAATTCTTTGACACATCCACTGTGTACTAAAAAAGGCAAAAGGCAAAGTAGAATGAAATGATAGTTCCCTGCAGACAAACTGGAAACATGAAAAAATTGATTGATAAACATCAAGGTTATTCTTTATTTTCTGAAAACAGTCCTTCTTTGTCTTTTGAGGCTTCATAAGAAAGTAATTGCTTTTGTTGAATCACCCATTTTCTGGATACAAGTATCCATTCTTTCACCTCAAAAAATATTTTCTTTTACTATGATATTCCATTGATAGCAATAACAATGTTCAGACTCCTTGAAATAAATTTGACAAGGAGTATCAGTTTTCTTATCCAAAAATAGCAGTAACAACTGAGCTAATCTGTCAATCACCTTGTGCAGTACAAAGTACATAAAAATAGTATATTAACTACAAGGCTGATTCGATAGACATTTTCAGTCAGTTCAGTTCAATTGCACAGTCATGTCTGACTCATTGTAACCCCATGGAATGTAGCATGCCAGGCTTCCTGACCATCACCAACTCCTGGAGCTTACCCAGACTCCTGTCCATAGAGTCAGTGATGCCATCCAACCATTTCATCCTCTGTTGTCCCCTTCTCCTCCAGCCCTCAATCATTTCCAGCATCAGGGTCTTTTCCAATGAGTCAGTTCTTTGCATCAGGTAGCCAAAGCATTGGAGTTTCAGCTTCAGCATCAGTCCTTCCAATGAATATTCAGGACTGATTTCCTTTAGGATGGACTGGTTGGATCTCCCTGCAGTCCAAGGGACTCTCAAGAGTCTTCTCCAACACCACAGTTCAAAAGCATAAATTCTTCGGCGTTCCACTTTCTTTATGGTCCAACTCTCACATCCATATATGACTACTGGAAAAACCATAGCTTTGACTAGATGGACCTTTGTTGGCAAAGCAATGTCTCTGCATTTTAATATGCTATCTAGGTTGATCATAACTTTTCTTACAAGGAACAAGAATCTTTTAATTTCATGGCTGCAGTCACCATCTGCAGTGATTTTGGAGCTCCCCAAAATAAAGTCTCTCGCTGTTTCCATTTTTCCCCATCTATTTGCCATGAAGTGATGGGATTGGATGTCATGAATGTTGAGTTTTATGCCAACTTTTTCATTCTCTTTCACTTTCATCAAGAGGCTCTTTAGTTCTTCTTAGCTTTCTGCCATAAGGTTGATGTCATCTTCATATCTGAGGTTATTGATAATTGTCCCTGCAATCTTGATTCCAGCTTTTGCTTCATCCAGCCCAGCATTTCGCATGATGTACTCTGTATATAAATTAAATAATCAGGGTGACAATATACAGCCTTTGCATGCTCCTTTCCTGATTTGGAACCAGTCTGTTGTTCTATGTCCAGTTCTAACTGTTGCTCCTTGATCTGCATACAGATTTCTCAGGAGGCAGGTCAGGTGGTCTGGTATTCCCATCTCTTGAAGAATTTTCTACAGTCTATTGTGATCCACACAATCAAAGGCTTTGGCATAGTCAATGAAGCAGAAATAGGCCTTTTAGTGATTATTATATGTTTAGTGAAGTAGCACAAAGGATTTCTGAGCATGTTGTGAGTAGAATAAAGGAGATGCATAGAAATAGACTTGGACATAAGGTAGGAGAAAGAAGAAAATGAGGAAGATTGTGTGTTAGCACCAGGAAACAAGTTAAACACCTAAACAAATACTGTTTGGTCATTTTAATCAACTAGTCCAATTAGTTTTGTCCTTTCCTAAATATAGGCCTAGTTTTTATTAAAGTGACACATTCTCATGATGAAAAATAACACAAATGGGCTAACACTGAAAAGCAACAGACCCCTCTCCTCTACCCTTATCCCCTATCCTGCTCCTAAAGTCAACTGGTCCTTCTACTTCTGGTAAAAATCCTCCCATCTCTTGTACGCCTATGAGACATACAACTGACATTAATGTTGACATTAGCGATTGACTTGCTACTGTGATAGATGTTTTAGTGCATGTCCACCTGTATTCTCACTTCCTGTTTGATAGTTAAATCAGTATTTTTAGTTTGTCTGTTAATTATTTATGTAATTCAAAATAATACACAAACCTCTTTTATGTCCTGATGATGTCTGATAGCTTTTTCTTGACTGCCATTTTTATAAGATTGCTACACTCTCTTCATCTCAATTGTCTGCATTCTAACTTCGATTATCTATACCTTTATTTTTATGTAATCAAGATATGTTAGTAGGGCCCCTTGGGCTATTTCTCTGTTACAAGGGGAAGAAAAGAACCTCACAAGTCTTACTTTCTGCAGTTACTAAGCATTCTCCTAAGGACCAAAATCCCTAGAAAGAAACAGTTTGTAACATTGGAATAACTTTCAATGACATGCTTTGGAAATGTCAATTAGTTTTTGCATAAGACCTAAATGTAAGCCCAACCCTTCTTTGTTTGACCATCATTTATAGCTGATTAGCATATAAGCAAACAGCCATCCTCATTACTTTGGGCTGCCTATTCCATTCAACTAAAAACACTTTCTTCAAGACAGTTTGAGGTTAACAGTTCAAATAGTGGGCAAACTCTTATGTTTCAATTACCACATTGCTGATGGAATTCTTCTGGCATGAAAAGGAACCAGATTTTTGATTACTTATGGCCACATGAAAACAAAACCCAGTCTTTCCCTGCTTTCAGCTTGAGCATTACTCTGCCTGGAGTGGTTAGAAACTATACATTTTAACATCTGTCTTTGTCTAGGAATCCTCTTTTTCTCTCCCTCACTATGGTTTGCAAGGTAAGAGGGGTAATATTAAATCTTGCTTTTGTTCTTATCATACTTAGGGAATCTGAGTCTATGTAAAAATTTATATTGTAACCTCTACCACGGATACTAGAAAACTGAGCTTTACTTAGACATCTGGTAGTAATATTTACATTATATTCTGCAACAACAATGAAATCATCTGAGGGTTGTCTAAACATGGATTTTAAAAGCTGAAGAACAAAAACCATGTTTACTTTATTCTGATGATGTAAATACTGCTCATTGGAAAGCCAAGTATAAGTCTATGATTATTACTCTTTTTCTATGGGCTCAATGTTAAATCCTAATTGCTAGTCAAGGAAAAAATCTCCTTTATTTTACTCAATGAAGTACCTAAAATCACATGCCTGAATTCGCTTTATGTTGGAACAATTATTTTCTTGTACATTTTGTTGGGTATTTCTTGAAATAACTCAGCCTTTATTTCTCTGAGTGAGAAGAAATATAAGCCATCTATAATTTTTTCAGCCTATTGTCTAATCTTTATTTTGAAGATATACTTCTTAGCAACCACTGATTTCCTTTTGTATTGTGTATAGTTGATATTTCCTGTGGTTAGGCCACTGAATTATTCTTAACATTTCTTATATCCCATATCTTCCTATTTTTTCACTTTCATTTTGTTGTAGTTCATCCTCAATAAACACTCGCAGAAAAGTTTCAGTGGATATAAAAATAAATATAACCAGAAATTAATTTTCTCCCAAATGCCATTGATTAGTTAATTAACTAAATACAGATTGCCGATCAAATTTAATTTTCCTCAGAAGATATAAAGGCCATGTATGCTCATCTTCTGGCATTTATTGTGGTGATGAAAAGTCTGATGTCAGTCTGATTTTTTTTCCCCTCCACTGGGAATCTAATATTTTGTTTATTTTTCTTCTTTCAAATCTTTTAGGATAATTTCTTTCCCCAGGTATTTACAAAATGTACTCACTGCAGGGGATCTTCCCAAACCAGGCATCAAACCCAGGTCTCCCACATTGCTGGCAGATTCTTTACCAACTGAGCCACAAGGGAAACCCAAGAATACTGGAATGGGTACCCTATCCCTTCTCCAGAGGATCTTCCCCACCCAGGAATTGAACCGGGGTCTCCTGGATTGCAGGCAGACTCTTTACCAACAGAACTATCACGGAGGCCCTACTTCAATCTTAGTATTCAATTAATTCTTTCACCTACATACCTTGATTCCTTTTTAACTCTGGGGCATAGTATCGTTTTGTTACTGTGATCATTTCCTCTTTGCAGTTTCCGTGATTTCTCTTTGCAAAGTTTTGATTTGAAAGATGTTTGATCATCAGAATGATTGTCTACACCTCTTACCTTTATTCTTATATTTCGCACAAATATACTCTCTGGGATATTTCTAAAATGTTAGCCTTTGAGTCATTACATTTGATCCCTTTTTGTGATCTTAATTTTAATAATCATAATTTTAGGATCTGTTATTTTTGAGCTGTGCTGTGCTGTGTTAAGTCGCTTCAGTCGTGTCCAACTCTTTGTGACCCCATGGACTTAGCCCGCCAGGCTCCTCTGTGCATGGAATTCTCCAGGCAGGAATACTGGAGTGGGTTGTCACTTCCTCCTCCAGGGCGTCTTCCAGACCCAGGGATTGAGCCTGCAGCTCTTCTGTCTTTTGCGTTAGCAGATGGGTTCTTCACCACTAGTGCCACCTGGGAAGCCCCATTTTTAGATTATGATTTTTATACTAACCATTCGTTTCTTAAAGATGTCATATGTTCTCAAATATGTCTGACAATAACAAAGGGGATTTTGTTTAATTTCTTTTTATTACCTGATATCTCTTCCTTTGAGTTTAGTGTTTAGTTTCTTTAATCTTTTCTTTCATCCTATAGTGAAAGTGAAGGGCAAGTGTTAGCTGCTCAGTCATGTCTGACTCTTTGTGACCCCAAGGACTGTAGCCTGCCGGGCTCCTCTGTGCATGGAATTCTCCAGGCAAGAATGCTGGAGTGGGTAGCCAATCCCTTTTCCAGGGGCTCTTCCCGACCCAGGGGCGAAAGCTGGGTCTCCTGCTTTGCAGACAGATTCTTTACCTTTGAGCCACTTGGGGAAGCCCTCACTCTACAGGCTGTCCGCAAGCACTTTATGTTCTCAGGTTATTTACTGATATTTGAGAGCGCTTGAATAGAAAGACTGACTTGGACTTCTCCGAACTTTGGTGTGAATGGACGCAGCAGGACTTTATATGGGCCTTTCCCTACGTCACACTCAATGCTGAAATGAAAGCTTTTATTATTGAACACAGACATTCACAGAGATAAAGTGAATGATTCTCTCCACTTTATTTTCAGAAGTAGAGTTCATTTTTCCTCCTCTGGGAATAAATACGTTCCTGACAGTTTTGGAGTAGAGAGGCAGAAAGGTATTAAGATTAAATGGAGAATTGGGATAAACCTTCACACTAAATATTTCAGTCCTACTTTCCACTCCGGGTCTCTCTTGTATAGTCTATCTCTGAGTCCAGGGTTTTCTGAGGTTTGGGGAGTAGAGAGATATTAGACATCTTATCCACTCACTTTCTCCATGGATAACTTAAGCTATAAATTCTGTTGTTCTATTTCACCATTCCACAGATTTTCATTCAATTTTCAAAGTTGAGATATTTGTTAAAATCTCTCATCTCCTGAGATTCATTGTTCTGTCATCATTGCTACTGACTCCATTGCTTTTGGATGATATTTACTTTATAAATTAACTCTTGTTTCAGTTCTGAAGAGGAGGAAAGACAAGTATTATGCCAGCCATCTTAAACCTATTCTCCAACTAGTATAATAAAGCAACACAATCAAATTAGTTATGAAAATTTAATTAACTGCACACTAAATTGACTTATCATCAGTCAAAAAATGTTTTATGAAGAATAAAGAGACAAACAATAAAAAGTATAGGTAAAAGTACAGACTTTTTTTCCTAGTAAGGGATAAAATTTTGTCAATATATAATAAACATTACCTCTCTGAATTTCTTGGACTATTAAAAAAATTCCTGCTTGGGGCAGGGGTGGTATCTTCCAAGTGCTTCTTCCCACCTGCTGTGAGCTCAATACATAGAACTTTTGACCTAAATGTTAATTATATCACCTGTTTAAAACTCATCATAGCTAAGAATTAATTTTATTACCTTGCTTTGCTATTAAAACTCTGTGATTCCTTATTAATGTCAAAATATGGCCCTTTACCCTTTAGTGAATGTCACTAATTTTAGGGGGAAATTGATGTATAGTTTTACAGGGCAGTAAAAAGATATGTTATCTGGTGGGTTGGCTTGCATGTACAATTTCAATCACACTGGTTTCTAAGAGGCCAATCATCTATAATTTAGTAGAAATTGTAGTGTTGGAGCCTTTTGCAGACTCCATTTCTCTTCCTTGTGAGAGTACTTGTCTACTTGATAAAAAAAAATAAAAAGGAAAAGAAAAAAAGACATTATCTGTCTTTTTTCTTAAATTCAAATGAGCAGAAAATGTTAATTTGATTCCCGCCCCCACACCGTTCCCCCCGCCCCCACACCCCATGATGGGAGTCAGTCAAGGGTCTAAAAAGATAATATGTCTAATTTTTACTGTTTTAGATCCCTGGACATCAGCTATTCTTCCCAAGCAGCCAATTGATACAATCATAAAAAAATCTCCCTGGGACTGCCAATTCAGCACTAGCTTATGTTTGGTGGCAATACAGTGTTTTGCAATACAAACATGTTCCTGAAATTGGTCTGTAGTTTGAGTAGCTGTAAAGCTGGTGGATACACTTTCCATTAGTCTTTCTTTTTTTCCTCTCTTTTTTTTAATGACAGGATGGTCATCAAAACTAAATGTGGCCTGTGTTTAATGCAGTTCTCAAAGATGTGGTGGAGCATTTGGTCATGAACTTTTTAACCCCTTACCATCCTTCCTGCTTTATCTGCCTTCTGCTCTCAGTCCATATCTTTACTATTTTGACTAGCTGGGCTGAGACTCTCTTTCTGCAACATTCCAGAGAAGATAGGAGGAGAAAATAAGACGGAAAATAGACTAAATTTGTTGTGAATTCTTTGAGACCAGTGAAAGTTTGAGTCTATTATTTGAGATCCTCAAAAAAAAAAAAAAAAAAAAATCTTACAGGATTTTAACTCGTTTTTCCCTTTTCCCTCTCATATTGTCCCAAACCATAGAAGATGATTCTGGTCATCAATAAATGGTCACCCTCAAAATCTCCTTGTTAAGTGAAAGCAGGGGGTAGAAAAAGAGACTATTTTAAAATAAGATCAAAGAAAAACAAAAGGTTAGGAGATAAGAAAAGTTTGGAGAATAAGAATTAAAAGGAGTATACTTACCAAACATGTATACCATTTTATTTTTACCATCATCACTTTGGAATGACTTTACCTCTCATTTGGATCAGAGGGCTATAGAGATACCTTTATTGGTATATACTTTTGCTTATAAAATTTCTGTTGCATTACTTTATTAATCAGTATATGTATAATATGCATATGTGTATATATAGTGTTTTCTCTTTAACTGTTTAACAGGATAAGAAAAAAAGTGTTAGTTTGAACTGTTAGACATATATGAAGACCGTGGTGATGTAGGGGAAAATTATTACTAATACAAAATGAGAAATAAGGTCAGTCATGACAAGGAACTCAGAAAAGTCTCCATGAAGAGATGGAGAAATAAACGTCTCACCAAAGATGCAGAGTTTGTAGCTGAATTCTATAGTCTAGGTACCTGGAATTTTATTTTCCATAAGAAGTAACTATCTTCAAGGGAGTGGTGTTATGAATCAGTGTCTCCTCTGAACTGTGACAAGAGTACCCTAACCAACTCATTCACCTAGAAGCTCAGTAAATTTCTTGATACAAAGGTCACTGATGGAAGTGAGTGGGAAAGAACTAATTTTTCACCAATCATCAAACTCAAAAAGTCAGACATATGACTTGGGAAAAATCACTTGTTCTTATCCTTCTCCTTCCTACCTCTATTTTATTGTGTGTATATCCAGAGAGGGAAAGAGGAAAAAACAATAAAGCCCATTTCCAGGACCCACTGAACTTCACTTTGTCCTCAGTTCTTTTTTAAATAACCTTAGGGGGAAATTTCCACTTGTGAAAGAAGTATCCAGCAAACGTCAATCAGGGCTCGAAGTTTCAAACCCAGACTGGAGAACAGAACCATGCTTGTAGAATTTTCAAATCAAGATTTTGTCTTTTAAATTTCAAATTCTGCCATCCAACACTATGCATTTCCCATGAAAGGTTTGAAGCAAGGACCAGTACATTTCCCATAGAAGCATGTAATTGCTCATTGTTACAAGTAAAGGCAATACTTCACAAATCACTATATATTTCCCACTTTAGACTTAAGATGTCTATTTTTGCCTGTGCTGGTATGCTACTCTTTCATATTTAATGATTTTTTCCATTGTTTTTATTATTCATCCATAGGATACTATGCTAGAGAAGATAATTCTTCTTCCTGAGCATTTTAGTTTTCTCTTTAGTTCTTCTACTCATCATTCTTCTTAGCCTTCTGGGTAATCTTTGTTTTTAGGTCAGTGACTCTCACCTTTTGCCTTTGGCTAAAAATATTAGAGTAGTTCAATGTTTTTGTTACCTGTGAACTGAATCACTGTGTGTGTGTGTGTGTGTTTCATCCAAGATTCTGTCCTCATTTTAGTTCAATGAAATCTTATTTCTGCTGGAAAACTACTTCTACATAGAATTTTTTCCAAAGGCCTCTTATTGGAAAGTTCTAGTCTGACTTTCTTTGTAAGTTTCAGTGATGATTCTTGTGTTTCTTTCTATCATGCACATTGACAATGAGTATCTCCCATCATTTTTGTTTGTTTGAAGTCAGAATAATGACCAGCCTTTGAAGAGAATCAGGAGAAATGAGTGACAATTCAAACTGTAAGTAAGAGACTAGAACGATGCAGTAGCAATTAACATATTCTAGATACCAAATATCCATCCTCTTCCCTTCCTTACCAATAGGACTCTAATTGTGTAATGTGGCAATCTGTCCTCAAAAGAAGTAAAAGTCTAAATTAAAAAAAAAAAACTCACTTTCCTGATGTCTTATAGCTAGAAGTTTCCATGTGATCCTGTTATGGCCAAGTAAATGCAGATAGAAATCTTCTGTACTTCTAGGCAAGATTTTCACAACAGAGAGACAACCCTCCTTTCGCCAATTTACTCTTCTTCTTCCTGCCAAGAGTAAAGATGCAGTGCCTAGAGATTCAGCAGCCATCTTGTGATCCTGAGGATAAAATTCAAAAACTAAGGATGCCAGAGCAGAAAGCTATAAGGAGCAACTGTACCAGCCCTGAAACACTTATCCCTGGATTTGGTATAGGAAAAGAAACTAGAGTTCTTATTTATTTAAGCCACCATAAGTAGAGTTTTCTGTTACTTACAGCACATTGCTTACTAGTGGAGGAAACAGAATAAGTATCAGCCCTTCAACTGACAGAACGAGAATCCTGCCTGAGTTCACAAGGTTTACTGTTGAATAAGAAACCCAGCTTTCTCTGAGGCACATAACTCCCTGAGTTGAAGCAACATTTCTGAACCTGTCAAAGCAATCTCCCTTTCCCTTCAAGGCACTCAATCTAACTAGTGTAGCTGTGAATTAAAACACATTTTTGTTCTGACCTACAGGGTTAACAAGCTCACCTTTTAGCTTTTTATGCCTTTCTGCAGAACCCTATAATATGACAGTCAAATAAGTGAGTAGCTTTCTGGCTAAGGCAAAGGGGCTTCTGAAAGACTGTCAGAACTCACAAGAAGAGAGTTCTTAGTTTTAAAAACAAATAATAGATATTTTATATGTAACTTCTTTTTGATTAACAGCAAATCACACTTGCCATTTCTCTAGGAAGTGGCATTACTCCTCAGCTGGCAGCTTTTTTTTTTTAACTTTTTTTTTTTTTTTTAACTGTAGTAGCCGTTTGTTTATTTTTCTTCATTGGGAAGAGGCTTCCTTCCACCAACATTACCTCCAACAAAAGAAGTTCAAGGTCATTCACACATTATTTCTAGGAGAGCAATAATCTACCAAATTTCTTTCAGTCTATTCTTCTATTTGTGATTACTGACACAGTGTAACCAAGCATTTCTATTAGCCAGCTGGTCTGATGCAGAAGTAAATCTACTCTTTCAAATCCAATGAAAATGCCAATGCTATGCCTGTGATGCGTATACTAGTCCTTTCACCTTCTGAAAAAGGTAGATCCAGTTTCCATCTCATTAAAAATAACCTACTTCATTCATATAAAATATATAATTTCTTTAACAGAAACTAAGTTCTTAGTGATCTCCAAATAAGCCTCTCTACAGTTTAAACCAGGGACCACTCTGAGAACTTGAATGAATTCCTGAATTGTCTTAAAATCATTTCATCAGACAACACTGTGGTTGGGAGTAATTGAGGTCTTCTTTCTGTCACATATTTTAAAAAGATAAAGCTTACTAATTATTTAATGGTGTAATATGATTTGAAGTAGAGCTTGGTTAAGGTTTACTTGAATTTATTAGCACCTTTTCACAGTGTAGGTGAGTTGTTGAAATAAAACTTGGGGTCACAGGAAAGTAAGACATTTTCAAGTACTTGAATTAGAGAAGTCTCGATTTACAATCAACATGCTATTTACAAAGTTTGCCTTATCCAGTCACTAAAACAAGTGCCCTGGAGACCGGATTCGGCATCTATATCATTGAAATCAATGCATGTTTTTGTGTAGCACTTCCTGAAGGCTACAGTCCATGGGGTCGCAAAGAGTCAGACACAGCTGAGTGACAAACATTTTCACTTTTCTGATTTACACCATTTTTAAGAGTAGCCTATCTACCTGTTTCCTTCACTCAACTCAGTTAATAAGATTCTATTAGTTTTATTAAATTGCTTACCGACTAAGATCATTTAGTGAAACATTAGGTAGACACATTTTAGTGGAGTATTGCTCAATTTATTCCCTCCTACTTGATCTCTGCAAGGAGATCAAACCAGTCAATCCTAAAGGAAATCAACCCTGAATATTCATTGGAAAGACTGATGTTGAAGCTGAAGATCCAATACTTTGGCCGCTTGATGGGAATAGCTGAACTCATTGGAAAAGACCCTGGTGATAGGAAAGATTGAAGGCAAAAGGAGAAGGGGGTAGCAGAAGATGAGACGGTTAGATAGCATCACTGACTCAATGGACATGAATTTGAGCAAATTCCAGGAGATGATGGAGGACAGAGGAGCCTGATGTGCTGCATTCCATGGGGTCACAAAGAGTCAGCCATGACTTAACAACAGAATGACAATACACGATCTCTTTGGATCTCTTCGGATCAATCCCTGTCTTCGATGACTGTTAACACCCCTCTCTGTTCCTGGCCTTATCTTGCTCCTCACGTCCTCCTGCTTCCAGCATCTCTAATCTCATTCTGCATTCTGTTGCCCTCCTAGGACTGTGTTTTCAGCACTCTCTCAACTGAGATGTGTTGCCCACATCTCAGGATCTACAGAATGTTTCAAACTGCTTACGTTAGAAACCCTGGCCCTTCCCCATATGATCCAAGTCCACTTTTGCATTTGGGTTTTTGACGTGGGATTTGTTGCATTCTGCTTCTGCATTTTTGTTCAAAATTGCCTCTTTCTTCCTGGCTATTAAAATTCTTGTATTTTCTAGGTTAGGACATCTAAGGCACCCTCCGACTCTTTGTCCTGGACCATCTGTAATATCTTCTCTGCTGTCTTTGGTTTGGAATGATAGCACTGCCTTTGAACAACTGTAAGAATCACTGGAAGAGAATTAGGAGATTTATGGTGACAC
This sequence comes from Muntiacus reevesi, assembly GCF_963930625.1. Taxonomy (NCBI): domain Eukaryota; kingdom Metazoa; phylum Chordata; class Mammalia; order Artiodactyla; family Cervidae; genus Muntiacus; species Muntiacus reevesi. Next base: position 70,856,603 of record NC_089251.1, on the reverse strand, counting down.
ATTTAAATCCTAGCTTGGTCACTCTATGTGACCAAAGTTTATTTCCTTTTTCCTAAAATAGGAATAATCACCATCATTATAGACAGGCGAACAAAATTAAGCCCACAGGACAATATATGGTATATGAGAACAGTCCATATGAGCTATGTTTATTTACAGTCTTAACTTTTTGCTTCTTTGTTATTCTTAGCCATATTTACCCACATGTCTCTTATCTCTCCAAGAAGACGGTTCACTAACTGAGGTCAAAGCCTCTGCTGTGTTTTGTTTTGTGTTTTTTTTTTATTCAGGAGCACCTCGGGAGGCATTTGGCTCCTAGGTACTCAATGCTTGTTCACGAACTGAGATGGTAGGTACAGTGCCAAGAGTCATGAGCAAATGATACCATATCAAAACTAGCAGAAACTGTTTTCATATGTTTCTGATGAAGTGAAATCTTTTGGTTCACACCTCAAAAATCTCTGCAAAATCAAAGGCATATATCCAAGGCAAGAAAGTGCTATGTTTCACCCAAATGCTCCAAGCTGAAGTCGAGTAGTTTAAAATAGCTGAAGAAGTGGGGAAGTATATTTAGAACTCATTTTATTTATTATCTCATCTTGTCTGTCAAGATTATATTTACCAAAAGCTATTTAATATGCAAGCTTTATATAATAAGATCCACACCATACAGCCGGATATATAAGCTGGGCAAATAGCAATGCTCTAAAACAGGCTATAAGAAACAACGCTAATAAGCCAGAGCATTTCAAATTATAACTTCATTGTGCATGTAATAAGTATCATTTTGGGTCTACAGGTCAAAATAAATAGTAATATCTTATGGTAGATAAATTAGGAAGAAATAAACTCTTTGGACAAGATAATGTTGCTATGGAAACTGAAATGTTCACAAGCCTGTTTCTGAAGGCTCTGCTGCCTTGCTAGACTTTTTGCATTTAACTTTCTTTCAAGCTTTTTATTTAAGAAAAATTAAAAAGTCCTTTTACTACTGAGACCTAAAATGTGACAGTGACAATCTACCCACTAGCTTTCTAAGATCCAAGAAAATAACGTGTCCTGCACACTGCCCCATAGCAGGAAAGTACAACTTAATTGGGCTTGCAAAAGAAAAAAAGAAAAAAGCAGTGTGTTCATGCTTGATTTGAATTTGCTTCCACAGTGGGGCTATAGGCAGGAGCAGGGACTTGCTTCTTGAAGCAATTTTTGTGCCAGAACCCAGAGCTGACAAACATGACTTTTTAAGCGCAAGTTTAAAGCCATCTTGAAATGTTTCTTTGGCACAGAGCTATTTGAACCCCAAAGTCAGTGTTGTTTGAGAAAGGGAAAATGGTGTATTCGTGGAATTCACGAATAAATCAGAAGTGTCAGAACTGAGCCTAGAAACTTTTGGCTCCAAACTTTGTAAATTTTATTTATTTTATTCCTCAGGCAACATAAATTTAACACAGCCACCTACGTGTCTGGTAAGCTGAGACTTAATGAGGCTTAATCGACTTCTGCACTGCGAGTCTTATCTGCATTCTTCAGTTTGTGCCTTTGCTCCTCTTACTTTCTGCCCACACACTTGGTGGCAATTTTCTGTTAGGAATGATTTTTCCTTACTTGGGGCTGCCATGGTTGAGCTTCAATACAGTTAGGAGGCCAGACTCAGAGGAAGTAAGTACATCTTTGAACAAGAGTCCTTGATAAACAACCTACCTGACTTACATGAGACCAAAGACCTGTTTGGATCTGGTGCTGGCATAGTTTCATTGAATTATTCTACAAGTCAACAGGCTCCCCACTTGCCTTTCCCCAAGAACTAAGAACCAGAACCCTAACAGAGATAAATGAACGCAAAAAATTACCCGGCCTTTCAATTGCCACAATTTCTCTGTAGATTGAATGGCTCCCCACTTATAACGATTTGCATGTGCTATGTGCTTTCTACCTATTATGACCTTGGTATTATCTATGGAAACATGAGGGAATATATGGCTCCCACGTCATTTTTAAGAAATGGATCCTAAATTTAAATGTAACAGAGAGCAACAGCTTGAAGTCTCTCTGTACTACCAAGAGGAAACAAAATGAAAATGAGAACATAAAACCCTACAGCTTTTTATTGGATTTGTAGCCCTAACAGACTTTAAAGTCTTACTCCAAATTTCCTAAAACGTGCTTCTTAAAAGCTCCCCTTAGAGAATTTTCTGACTTCGTTACACTAATTAAGAGCTCATCTATTTCCATAAAACAAGATAGGAGTTATACAATAAATTATATTGAACACAACAGTAATGATTGATTACCATATTGCCTCATTTTATGAATGAACATCTACTTTAAAGAAATGCACTAGAATCTTCTGCTGTGCATATTGGCTAAATTCATCCTTAAAAAGTTTGACATCATTTATTCGGCCTAGAATGGTACTTTGTGTTTCTTCTAAATATTAGATGAATTATTTAGATCTGTAATTTTCCCCCCTAAGAATTGAATGGGATTTAAATGTAAATTCACATTTTGTTTGTTTGTTTAGAAGAAGGAGGAAGTCCATAAGCATATATTCTCGTAGGATTGTTTGAAGAAAATGCTAAGTCTACAAAGTCAGTTGTCTTAGCAATTTTAGTTCTTACCAGTTCATATAACTTTAATTTGGTTGGTATCTGCCTTAGGTTAGGAGTGGTTACATAATTTTGAATAAGCAGTGTAAATGGGAATAAATGATGGAAACCACTTAGAAAGATACTAGCAGTGTGTATTGTATACAGAATAAAAAGGATCCTTTTATTAGTAAATTTGTACTATTAACAGATTCTTCCCTTGGTGGTTGATCTTGCTTCCTACTTTCTAGATCACCTCAAGAAATATTAATGGTCTCTGATTCTGTTTTCTCAGCTGGTACTCACCTGTTATTTAAATATTAGATGTTAATTAATACCTTATACCTGTCTGCTGTTTAATTCTAATGAGAAATATTTCATCTGGATCTCTTTCTTCCACACGAATTCAGCCACTGTCACCCCTATTTCATATAAGACCAATGAATCGTCTGGTTTCTTAAAGGAGCATTCTGAAAATATCGACAAAATGGTAGCAAAATAAATTTAAATAAAGTTTTACTGACAAGATGGTAATAGATATTTATTTTAAAACATATAAATAAAAGTAATATTCTTAGTGTCTGGGTCTATCACCTAATCAATCCTATCACCTAATCTTCCATAGTAAAATGAGGAAAAACGAATCAGATCAGACATAGCATAATATATATGATGTAACTCCTATCACCTAATCAATCTTATCACCTAATCTTCCGTAGTAAAATGAGGAAAAACGAATCAGATCAGACATAGCATAATATATATGATGTAACTCCTATGGCAAACCTGTTCAGAAAGAAAAGTGCAATCACTGTTAAGAAACTTGAATGAGGCTATAAAGGTATAAATATGTATTTCTTATCTCTGGATATCATATTCTTTAAAGATTTTTTTTCAGCTTCTTCACTCTTAAGTTACCACGTTGTTTAATAAAAGTGCCATTTCCAAATCCTGGTATTCTAAAGGAAAAAATATTTTAGACTACACTCTCTACTATAAATAGACTATTGATTGTTACAGGAAAGATAGGCAGTATATGTGATAAAGCTTCATAGCAAGCACTGAGGATGAAAAAGAAAATTACCAAATTAACACTGAGCTATTAATGTATGTTTTAGCTTATCAACTTCTTTGAAAATATATTAATTACAAAATGTTTTGTGGAGCAATTCAGGGGCTGGAGATACATAAATAAGTAACACTGTCTTGTTCTTGTTCAACGTAATCATTAGTTTTCAAAACAACCCTATGGAGCTCTAGGCATTTTTGAAATAATTTTACAAATGAAGAAATTGAAAATCAGAAGAAACTAAGTGAGATACTCAAAAGAGTCAAGACTTGATCATGGGTCAGCTGACTTTATTGAGCTGAAGAGTCAAGAACCCAACTTTTCTAATAACAAACCAAATTTATAAAACCCTCTAATTCTATTTTGTCACATATAATTAATGATATAATCAATGTGAGATACTTCAAAAGTTGTAATGTACTTAAAAATACTATTTTTTAAGACTTTGCTTCTTAAAATGTGTTTTCTTTTACATTATTTACATCTTTTACATTATTTAGTTTTCTGCAAAAAATTTAAAATCATCATATAGATTTAATATTCCCAAGTACATAATTTCTCTAAAAGTAAAACAGTGGTGGAGCTTTCCAAATATGTGAGTTCTCATAAGGTGGCCATTAGGAAATATGTTAACTTTAAAGTGGACACAATTCAATATTAGGACAATATTGAACGGCAGCTTGTTTAATGTGAGGCACCTGTATGAATTACACTTCAACCAAAATCTCATATCTTGAACTTGATTTTACTAACCCTTCATAAGAGAATTCTTGAAATTTCACTTGACAGCAACCTAGGGAACATGCTCTAAAATGTTTTCAATAGACAAGGGTGGTTTGACCCTAGTGCTATTGTGTCCTATGACTTTTTTATGTCAACAAACTTAGGAAATAAGAAAAGGGATAGATTTGACACACATTTTCTCTTGTACACAGCTTCATTTAACCTACATGATATCAACTTCTTTTCTTCTGGAAAATCCCAGGGTGTACTAAATTTATTAAGTCAGAAGTGCTGAAATCTAATGAAAGCATCCTTAAATATACAGCCACGTGTAAAGCCCCTGGGGAAATAAGCAGGGCCATTCAAAATTGCTTTCTTTCCCTTTCTGAAGCCTCTGGTTTGCTAAAGGAGCTAATTTCCTGTTGTTTTTATACCATGTTTGCATCCTTTTTTTCTTTTTCAGCATTCTACATTTCCCTTGTTCCCAACTGACTTGTCACTATGTAAACTTTCTCTCAATGGCCTGTTTAATGTTTTTGCTGATTTGGAGCAAATATCAGTTTGATCTCTTTTATTCCAGAAGAAGAAAACTTTGACCTTATAAATAATTCCCTAAATCATTTGATTTGCAATGAGAATTACTATACTTTTGAGGGTAATCAGATTGCCCAGTTCTGGACTTTTTATTTGAGACTATAAATTTGGGCCTGAGAAACTTGCTGGCCTTAAGATCTTTACTGTTCCTTCTTAGGTGGAAGTGATCAAGTGAGTGATTAGGAATCTACCAATATCTCACTTTGTCACCTATAAAGAAATTTCTGAAGGGATGAGCAACATCATCATCATAGTGGTAAAAACAAGATAAGAGGAACAAGCAGGGCAGTGGCTCTTTTATTAAAGAGGAAGAGAAAGAACTTCAGAAGAATAAAGGGAAGAAAGTAAAGGACAGGTAGATGTCCAAGGAATAGGAAGCAAGTTTGGGAAATGGTCATATGAAGAGCTACTTGAAACACACTGAGAAAAACCCAAGAATTATCTACTATGTTATTTCTGTAACATTAATAGATGTGCAGAGCTTAAAAAATTAAATGGAACTAATTTGCTTTTAAGAACACACAAAAGAAATAAAGAAAAATCTGTGGTTCTCTGGTCCAACCTTCTCAGTTCTCCAGAGGAAATGACTTTTAAATCATTTAGACAATTTTTCTGCTATTTTTCTTCAAAATTACCAGTGCCTTTATTCCTTCATTTATCAGACACTATCTATTGACTTATAGTGGAAGTTTTAAAATTCTTCTGAATAACTTCCTCTTTCCCTAACCTACTGTCTTTAAAGAAGTGGTAACCTTTAACTGGAGTGATAGAAATTGCATTATCCAAACTATGTGTATGCTGTCCACCAAGTAATTTATCATGATTATACTTTCATTTTTTTGTTTTTTAAAAAATCAATAGTATCTTAAACTTCATGTATAATCTCCAAAAAAAATAAATAAATAAAAATGGGGAAAATTCAAATATTCCCTCAACTGGTGAATAGATAATCACACTGTGGGGGGAAAAAATCCATAAAATGGAGTATTGCTCAACAATAAAAAAAAACACAAAATAATAGAAGGAATGAACTACTCATATAATAGCAGCATTAAGCTAAGTGAAAATAGCCAGACTTGAAAAGCTACATAGGTCTGATTCCACTTATATTACATAGTGGTAAAGCTATGTACATAGTTCCAAAAGCACAGAGACAACAGTCAGTAATTGCCAGGAGCTATGAGTAGAGAGTTAACTACTTGAACAGAAAGAACTTTGGGGGATTGATAAAACTATTCCAGACCTTGTGGTAATGGTTATATGACTGTATGTATTGTCAACACATGCACATCTGTTTATTAAAAACATTTAATTTTACTGTGCATACATTACACCCTAATACAAAATATAAAAAATGCTTTAAAAATAACCTATTCATTTGTTGCATAATTCCTCCAGATGCACAATATTTTTTCTTAACAACCTAATATATGTGTTAAACAGCAAGAAATATTTTTGTCAAACACAATCCCTCAGATAATCTAAGGATTGCTTTTATTTCTAGAATTCTCCCACCAACTGCCCTCAGTTATGGATTACTATTCTGTTATGGATTGATTCTCCCTAGACTTGATATATAAATGTTAATTCTGGGTCTTCTGTTCGCCAATGTCCTGAGCTGGATACCATGTTCCTGGATACCTCCCCACCCCCATCTTTTTCTTTATTGTTTATGCTTCCTTTTGCCAAAGCACAGTTGCTTAATAAATAAGGGTGTCATTCTTACTGCCTATGGTATAAAATTCATTTACATCTACCTACAAATGCAGGTGGAATAGATCAGATGGTCTTGGATACAAGACCCAGAACCTGAGGGTACAAAAAATTAAAAATAGCCATTGCCCATGATACTCACAAAAGGACTTCCCCTGCTTCTCTGGAACATTACATTCTAGAGAATAAAGAAGAGGCAAACCAGGCAAAGGGCCTATTCTCATAACCCAGAGTTGAATTAAATAATGAAACATCATCAAAGACCTGTAGGGAAATAAGTAGGACCCTAAAAAATGATTCATCTGTGCTTATACCTTCGGCCTCTGGTAGAGAACCTTGCTCTGCTTTCCAGGAAACACACTAAAATTCTTCAGCCTTTGCCTTCTTTCTTCATCTTCTCAATTTGGAGTACCTTGCCCTGTGTTCCTATCCCTACTTTCTGGAAAGCTTTCTCTTCTACCAAGGTCCAGGTTCATTATTTCCTTTAGTTCCCTGATAGAATTAACTGCTGATTTCCCTGTCTTCTCATGGCACTTTGTTTATAACTCTGAGTCAAGGTATAATTTAAAATACAACCCGGATGTAAACAAGTTTAATTTTTGGTCTCAACAAAGAAAAGAAAATATTGAATTGTTTTTCCCTTTTCAGGGATAATATTCCCTATTTTCTATTCAGAGGGAATAACAACAGAACACTTATCCTTTCAAGAACACTGAGTCACTTGCCTTTCAAACTTAATTTTCTGCAATTTAGATACACTGGATATACTTGATACACTGAGTGTTTCCTGGTTCCTCATTCTCTCCTTTCATGGTTCTGTTTTGCCTCCTTCCTCCACTGCGACCCCCACAACAACCACCCCCCACCACTGTGCCAGTGAATCTAGGTCTCTGTCACTCTCTGTGTGCAATGCAATTGATTTCCACACCCCTTAGGCCTCATTTTTTTGCACCTATATCATGAAGAGCTTGGGTAGATAATTTTGAAAGCTCCTTCCTAAATGAAAAACTTAAGGTTTTTAAGAAAAAAATATTGGCTATAAGCTGGAAAAATCAGTGGTTAGCTTTCTTAATTATATGGAATCTAGAACTATTTCAGTCTAAATTTTAGGCATTTTATACTTCCTTTCATTGAAATACAATGCAACTTCCAGCCACTTTGCAAGGAACTACATATACTTTCCCAGGGAACACAGAAACAACATTCCTAATTTAGTCCAGGTGTTCCGATCTGAAACTCTATTGTTGCGCATTTCTTGGCCTTCCAGCATGTTTCTGACCTTGGAAGTGACTCCAGTTGCCTCTAGATCCTTAGAATAAAATTCAGATATATATCAATGGATGGGTGTGTGCTGTGCTAACTTTCTTCAATTGTGTCTGACTCAGCAACGTCATGGACTGTAGCCTGCCAGGGTCCTCTGTCCATGGGATTCTCCGAGCAAGAATACTGGACTAGGCTGTCATGTCCTCTTCCAAGGGGTCTTCCTGACCCAGGGACCAAACCCATGTCTCTTGTAGCTCCTGCATTGCAGGCAAATCTTAACCAATAGCATTACTGAGGAAGTCCAATGGATGCCTCAGTTCAAATTCAGTTCAGTCGCTCAGTTGTGTCTGACTCTTTGCGACACCATGGACTGCAGCACACCAGGCTTCCCTGTCCATCACCAACTCCCAGAGCCTACTCAAACTCATATCCATCACGTCGGTGATGCCATCCAATCACTTCATCCTCTTTTCCTCCTGCCTTCAATCTTTCCCAGCATCAGGGTCTTGTCCAATGAGTCGGTTCTTTGCATCAGGTGGCCAAAGTATTGGAGTTTCAGCTTCAGCATCAGTCCTTCCAATGATCTCCTTTAGGATGGACTGGTTGGATCTCCTTCCAGTCCAAGGGACTCTCAAGAGTCTTCTCCAACACCACAGTTCAAAAGCATCAATTCTTTGGTGCTCAGCTTTCATTATAGTCCAACTCTCACATCAATACATGACTACTGGAAAAACCATAGTTTTCGTTAGATGGACCTTTGTTGGCAAAGTAATGTCTCTGATTTTTAATATGCTGTCTAGGTTGGTCATATCTTTTCTTCCAAGGAGCAAGCGTCTTTTAATTTCTTGGTTGCAGTCACCATCTGCAGTGCTTTTAGAGCCCTACAAAATAGTCTCCCACTGCTTACATTATTTCCTCACCTATTTTCCATGAAGAAATGGAACTGGATGCCATGATCTTAGTTTTCTGAATGTTGAGTTTTAAGCCAACTTTTTCACTCTCCTATTTTACTTTCATCAAGAGGCTTTTTAGTTCCTCTTTACTTTCTGCCATAAGGGTGATATCATATGCATATCTGAGGTTATTGATATTTCTCCCAGCAATCTTGATTCCAGCTTTTGCTCATCCAGCCAGGAACTTCACATGATGTACTCTGCATATAAGTTAAATAAGCAGGGTGACAATATACAGCCTTGACGTACTCCTTTCCCTATTTGGAACCAGTCTGTTTTTCCATGTCCAGTTCTAACTGTTGCTTCTTGACCTGCATACAGATTTCTCAAGAGGCAGGTCAGGTGGTCTGATATTCCCATCTCTTTTAGAATTTTCAACAGTTTTTTGTGATCCACACAGTCAAAGGTTTTAGTGTAGTCAATCAAGCAAAATTAGATATTTTTCTGGAACTCTCTTGCTTTTTTGATGATCCAGCAGATGTTGGCGATATGATCTCTGGTTCTTCTGCTTTTTCTGAATCCAGCTAGAACATCTGGAAGTTCCTGGTTCACGTATTGCTGAAACCTGGCTTGGAGAATTTTAAGCATTACTTTGCTAGCATGTGAGATGAGTGCAATTGTGCAGTAGTCTGAACATTCTTTGGCATTGCCTTTCTCTGGGATTGGAATGAAAAACTGACCTTTTCCAGTCCTGTGGCCACTGCTGTGTTTTACAGATTTGCTGGCAAACCGAGTGCAGCACTTTCACAGCATCATCTTTTGCCCTTGGCATCTTAAATAATCAGATCCCTGACTTCATCTCCAATATTAGGATACCACCTGCTCTCTGTTCACCATGCTCCAGTCACACCAGCCTCTCTCATATCAGTTCTCTTTTTGGATATATTGAGTTGGCCAAAAAGTTCATTGGGGTTTTCCCAAAACATCATACAGAAATTCAAATGAACTTTTTGGCCAACCCAATACTTCAGTTGTTCACTTGTGTTGGGGAGGAGGAAGTTTCCCCCTCTAAACCTCTAGAGTATCTGTGGCTGGATTAATAATAAAACTGACACAATACATATTAACAGAAGAAAAAGCAACAAATTTTCATTTGTGTCCATGGAAGTCTCATAGAAATTGTACCTAACATGTGGCCAAATCAGGCAGTTTTTATACATTTTAGACAAAGAAACAATAATTTAAGAGGAACTCTATGGCTGATCATATCAATGTATGACAAAACCCAATGAAAAATAAAAGATTAAAAAAAAAAAGAGGAATTGATAAGAAAAAGAAACAATTTTGAGTTCTTAATTTGTAAGGAATTTAAGCAAAGTTTGGGTATAGGGAGTAAATTATAAAAGAAGTAACAAAGTTTATTATATAAAATTCTTGGTCCTAAAGTCCCTGTCTTGTTGATAAGGATGTCTTTCTACTTATAGGTACAGGGAGGGCATCTTTTGAAAGTGAAAGTGTTAGCTGCTCAGTCTTGTCTGACTCTTTGTGACCCCATGGACTGTAGCCACCAGGCTCCTCTGCCCATGGAATTCTCCAGGCAAGAATACTGGAGTGGGTAGCCATTCCCTTCTCCAGGGGATATTCCCTACCCCAGGGATAGAACCTGGGATTTCTGCATTGCAGGTGGATTCTTTACTGTCTGAAATGGAAGGTTTATTTCCTGCTTCAGGGAGACAGAGAATAGGGTTAAAGAGACCCTCATGAATGAGCCAGTTCTTCAGTAAATTTAATGCAAAATAATCTATACACTGTTAAGGCATATTTTAGGGTGGCCTACCCAGGGCCTTGACTGTTAGTTACTCCCTTTTCATTTTCCTATCTTTGCTTGAAAGTGAAGTCCTTAGAGAGTCCTCCCCTTCCCACACTATCTAACCTATAATATTCCTGTTATTCCCTATAACTGCACAAATTTTATTTGCATCACAGAACTGAAAACACTGGTAGTGAAAAGTTGTTGCTGACCCATGAAAAGATGCTGGGATTTTTGGCCACCAGAAGAGAAGAATTCAATCCAGGGCCAGAGACGAGGCTTGATTGCTCAGAGGTTTTGTGCAATAGAGTTTTATTAAAGTATAAAAGAGATAGAGAAAGCTTCTGACATAGACATCAGAAGGGGGCAGGAGGAGTACCCCCTTGCTAGTGTTAGCCATAGAGTTATATACCTTTTAATTAGTTATTATAATGAATCAAAAGAATGTCTCAAGTTTGTGAAAATTTTGCCAGACCTACTCCAGCAATTTACACTTTAGGATAACAAGACTAGAATTTAACAGTAGAAAGATCCTCCAGACCCACTCCCATAATATACATTTTAAGATATCAGGATTAATCAGAAGGTTTTCAGGAAGGAGAAACTGTCCTCCAGCCGGATACATTGCTGTTGTTGTATAAACTCGGTACAGCGTTTAAACTGAGTTGTGGAATTGACTAAGATTTAGGAATGCAGACCCACTCCAGTATTCTTGCTTGGAAAATCCCATGGACGGAGGAGCCTGGTAGGCTATAGTGCATGGGGTCGCAAAGTGTCAGACACGACTGAGCGACTTCACTTTCTTTAGGAATGCAGAGGAAAAAAACGTTTGTCCTTTTCTCCTCCTTGAGAATTTCAGACCTCCAATCTACATTGAGAGCCCCAGGCCCCTTTCTCCTCTTGGGGACCCTGAACTTCTTATCAATCTGCCTAGGAATTGACTCTCTCAGTAGCAATATATACCTCATTTGGGAGTTGCCATTCTGAATAATTTACCAGATTACCTAAGGTTGCCATCTTAAAATGGGATCTAGGGAAAGAAGCGGTTCACAAAACTGTCTAGGCTCTAGGATCAGCAGCTCTGCCACTTGACCTATGAGACCTGAGGGTGTGTGGATATCAAGATGCTATGTGAAATGTATAGCATGGGACAATCATGATGAAGGATTTTAGGGGTTTGGGTTTCAAGCGAACAACATTTCTACTGTTGGTTAACAGTCCTTTTCATACCACTAGATCCTAATAAAGACTGATCTTCCAACACTTATATACCAACGGGTCTGCTAATCTAGGTTCCCAGTCCTGGTCTAGATGTTATCTGGTCTACCAGCGTACAGAGTCAGGCATGCACCCCTGCAATTTATAATTCTGTGAATATATTCACGAGATCTGAAGTAAGCAGGTCCAGGAAGTACAAGACCCACACACGCGCTGATGGCTAACATTCCTGGTGCCTCTGCTTCTCACCCTCAACTCACACTCCAGAGAGCTGACATTCAAGACCTAAAATTTGAAGGAAAATAGAAATGCTACAGGTAATTGGACAGCTTAGAAGTTAAAAAATAAGAGTGCTACTTTGAAATTCAAGTCTGTCAGGAGTGAAGCGAGTAAGACACAAATGGTGAAGGATGAAAAACTAGCAGATGTTGGAATATGACATAGCTTGTAACACAGGGTGAAAAGTTTTCTTTTCATCAAGAGTGGGCAAGACAGTGAAAGATTTTTAAGCTGGGAGTGACCAGCATGTTATGAACACATTTGCATTTTTTAAGACCACTCTTGTTGCACTTTGGGGACTGGATTAGAGGAGGCAAGTGAGAGCTGTAATGAGATTGTTTTAGTTAATCCAGTGAGGAGATGAGAATGTTCTGAGTGAGCATAGTTGCTGCCCTGGGATTAGAGAAAAGTGGGTTGCCTCTGGAATTTATTAAGGAGAAAGAATCAACAGGACTTGATGGCTGACTGGATAAGAGAAATGAGGGAAAGAGAGAGCAGGTAGTTCTAATTTCTGACTTAAGACAGTCAGTGGATGGTGTTAGCATTCACTCAAAGAGGTCATGAAGAGTGGAATAAATTTTACTTGTGAATATGGAAGAAGGGGACAGGTTAAGAGAGATGACATGTCCAGTTTTTTATCTTTTGTGATGAGGTGGCAAAAGGATGTTCAAACCAAGATACCTGTAAGGCAGTTGTATTCACAGAAGTCTGACAGGTTTAGGTTGGATATTCTCATTAGAGTCTTCAAGATACAAATGCTCATTGAAGTTATGTCAGTGAATGAGATTATTTAGTAAGAATAAGAGTAAACTGCAAAGAGAAAGGGATCTAGGAAAGAACCTTAAGAGGCCAAAAGGTAGGCTTGATTGTACTTAGTTTAAGTTCATAAACTGCTCATTGAGTTGTAGAGACACTCTACTAGGAAAAGCAGGAAGACAGTTGTCTTTTATTAGCAATTTCTGAAGTAAGAAAATATATGCTTGATATAGCATGCCATTATCATTGAAATCTTTCCTTTGCTGTTTGTCCAGCACAATAAGAAAATAACTTTGGATTTGTTGACAAAATTTAAAAATTATTCTTAATGGTACACAAGATAATTTCCACTAGACTTGAGCAGGTTACAAGCAGCCAAGAGGGCAAAAACAGATCGGAGAAAGATTTGCTTTTAGTGGATATGGCTACAGTCAGGATACAGTGTTTCCTCATCAACAGCAGCTTCACCTCACTACTTTGGGCACTCTTATCTCAGTCTCTAAAGGATTATCCTGCACGAACATCAACCTGAAGACTTCACAGCACCTGCAGACAAGCCTTTCTGAGTGTGATAATGCCAACACACCGCCTTCTTACGGAGTCTCCTGCAGTATCTACTTGAATATTCCTTGTCAAATATGCAGAAGGAAACGTGTTAGCTGTGCTGTTGTGCTGCTACCTCAAAATTAGTAGTTCATGTAATAAAACAAAGAGAAAAAATAAAGCACTCTGGATGTAAATATGTGACTCTGGTCTAAGGTACATTCTACTTGCATTTGCCATTAGTCTGCTAAAGAGACTTTCTGTCTAGTGTTTGACTTCCAGACTTTTATTGTTTGGATGTCAGTATTTAAGGAAATAGATTTCAGAAATGTCATTTCATAGTTCAGATTTTACTACCATTCTTTTTTTTTCAGGACTGACTGCCAGCTCCTTCTTTAATTATTTTAAATATAATTAATTATATTTAATTATATATTTCTTTATAGTCACCTCAATAAAAATAAAAGAACATCACATATCTTTTAAAACAGAGCCTTATACATGGTAAGTATTAATGAAATAATTGTTTAGAAAGCAGCTGATGAGTTCATTGCAAGCAAATGGTTTCCCTCTTTCTCACCTATTCTGCGGCAAAGGTCCAACATACTCTGTTGATGAGATTACATAGAAATGGATGCTCTGGCATAGGGCTGGTGGGAGTGAGGAGTGATACAGTGCCTCTGGATGGAAATGGCAGATTAGCATTCATAGAAGAATAAGGAAACAGCCATTGCAGATACAACTGTAATGGAAGGACATTCACATCAGAGAGACCAGAGGAAAGGCTATTGTGAGAGTCTAGGTAGGCACAAGAAGGAGGAAGTTTTTTGTTTGTTTGTTTTCTAGCAATGATATTTCAAAAAAAAAGGATAGATATGAATTCACTTTGAAAATTAGCTCATGTAGATCAAAACATGACAGATGAGTAACTTGAAGTCTCACAAACCTGGAGCTGAATACATTCTACTGTGTACTATTTGCTTTATTGTAAGCAAGTTAATCAACTTCTCTAAAGTTTGGTTTACTGCTCTATAAAGTGGGAATATTATGAATTATTTCCCAATTATTTTTTTAAAAACAGTGTCTGATATGGAATCTAAATACAACCACTCTTCCTTCCCCTTTGAAGATCGTATTTTTCCTAGCAAGGCAAAGAAGGAGAGAGGCAAAGAAGCTGGTGGGGAGAAGTTGACAGGAGGAACTCTAGCTGGAGAATTGAAATTTCAATTTCATGAAATATGATGTGTACTTCTAGTTTAATAGGGGATATATTTACTGCATTTGTTAGATTTTGGCCTGTTCAAACCAAATAAAAGAATCCTTTTAGTTTTTTGGGGAAATATAATTATGCTCCCATTTAGGAAACCACTGTGGATCATCTCAGCACAACAAGATGAAGAGAGTCACAGCAAGCCTTTCTCTGAGAGAAGAGCAAGGTGGAAAGGCTCTTCATATTAAGGTTTAAAGATGTGAAGTTGTCTTTGTGAGATTTACTGCTATTACTGGCTGCACTACTGGAAGGCAAACCACTTTCAATTGACTTTACTTGGACCGATCCTCAGTGATGTTCCCCCAAACATGCCACCAAGAAATTCATAGGGAATAAGGCCTTACCAGGGTGAAAAAGAACACAGACAGCTGGAAATCACTTTGTTCTGAGCTGCTTGCCTCATCTCAGAGCACCGAGCTTTCAAAACAAGGCACGTGCTTCCCACTGTAAGGCAGCAAGGGATTTTGATTCAGGTCAGCACTTGCTTTTGCCTCCACCTTATTAAGAAGGAAAAGAGAAAACAGAATGTGAAGGTTACCCTTGGTTAACCACTAGGTGATCAGGATGTCTTGCTGAGGGAAAAGAGGACTTGTGTCTCAAGAAGAATTATTCATTCGCTGAGCCTGCTATAATGCTATGGACCATTCCAGTTTCCTGAACCTTTTCTTTCTGAATATCTTCTTCTTCTAAGACTGTATATTATTATGCCCCTCCCTCAACTCTTAAACTGGCACAGGGCATCTCTGTAGACGTATGTTCTTTGGAACAAGCTATTTGAAATTGTGTTTTAAAGCTTTATTGTCTCATTGACATACATAACCATGCTGCGTGCCTCTGGGCTGTGTGCTGGCCCTTACATGAGTCTTATGGCCCAATTCTACTTTTCTCAAACATGGTGGAGAGACAACTGTATCAGACTCAGAGGACTTACTAAAATGTAAATTTATAGACTGCATCATAGGTCTTTGCATCAGAACCCCACTTCCCAAAGATGAAACCACACATCCAATGCTTGGACAACCTTACTCTTTAAATTAGGTTAAAGTCCTTCTGAGGAAAATTAACAACCTAAGTGGCCCACCGGAGGGTTGGGAAGAAATTACCAGGGGTAGTTAGGAATGCACTCTCAGTAGCAGCTGACATGAAATGTGCATGTACGAGTAGGCTCATGTATTATTTAGGACAGTTTGATCACAAGAAGCATCCTTAACACTAATCCAGAATGCTACTTTGACTTCTGGTGAAAATCTCATGAGTACATAAAGAATGATGTTCCTGCCAGAGCTAATTTCCCATTGCCTTTTAGCACTGATTGTGTTAATATAGTTAAAGGGACACAGCATTCCCCAAGAAGCAAATAAATAAGCTTCTAAATATAACTTTTCTTGATAGACCGATTATACAGAGATTTTATTGGCCTTTCATGTGTAACAGTCAGGAATGAGGATATCTTCACGGCCTAGCTTGCTCTTAATTCCTATTAGATGCTGCCATTGGAGATTCTCTAGCAAATTAGGAGTTAAGCAGTACAGCTTCTGTGTCTATTTGCCTACCCTGCTGTCCTGGAAAAGCATCAGAAAGCGAGGTGGACAGTGTAGGAAGGTAGAGGTAATGGTTGTAACTTTAGATTTCTCACAAATATTTCAGAACTGTGCTGGTCCAAATAGTAAGCACTAACTACAAACGGCTATTGAAATATAAATTAAGTAAGCTTAAGTAGGATAAAAAATTCAATTTCTCAGTAGCACTGGATATATCTCAAATGCTCAGTAGCCCTGTATGGAGAGTGACAGCCATATCATGTGGCACAAATAAAATGCCTCCATTATCAAAGAAGTTTGTTTAGACAGCACTGTTTCTTAAGCTTTTCCAAGTTAGTATGCGTCTTCTTCAGGAAAGTAATTCAGAAGTACAATAGAGCAAGGATTTATTGTTTGCTTGTTTAAGAAATCACTTGTAGCAAATGTAGGACAGAGCTTATCTTAAGCTAGTACATTAAGAATTGACTTTCTTTGTGGGAGAAAAATCAGGAAGAGAGGTATTTAATCCTAAAAAACAAAACCAAAACTCTGGATATATGTATACAGAGCCTCAAGAAAAATCTCATGCATCTCTCCAAACTTTTTTGTGTGTAAAGACACTAGAATATACAAGTAACATTAGGGGTTGGATATTAAAGATTTATGCAACTTTGGGTCAAATAATCTAAGGAAAAAAGACAGATTTTTCGATTTTCAATTACTTTTTCTTCACATTTTTTCTTCCATATTCCCCTTGCAAAATGTCCACTTTCTGTTCTCTAAATCTATATCATTTTTGTCCTATTATTGAGGTTTTACTTATGCTACTTTCTTAGCATTTCTATCTTTGAGACTGTTTTCTTCTCGAATATTTTCCTTAAACCTGAGCCCATAATGGTCTGTATTTTTTACCTTTATGAATTAATTCGATTAAACATTTATTTAAAACCTAAATGTCGTCACCTCAAGAAAGACAACATTTTCAGTCAAGAAGCCTAGAGACTAGCTTAGGAAGTAGAGAAATGAACAACTAATTTGAATATTCTATTGTGTTCTATGCTATATGACTCAAGGAATATATGGAAGCATAAAAACTGGGGAAGCCAGAGAGCAGCTTCCATGCAAAAATAATGTATGAACTCAGTTATGAAGGAGGAAAATATTCCAGGCATGGCAAGATCACTGGGGCCGAGGCAGGAGGAAACATGCATGAACATCAAGTAGAACAAAAAGGCTTACGAAACCAGCTAAAGAAAGTGAATTCAAAGTCAGGAGAAAATAGAAACAACTACAGAAATTATATTACAAAGTACATCTTACATATTGCTGTATATCTCAACTTAAAGTCAGAAATTCATTTCTGCAAATTAGATATTTTAGGCAAGAAGTTTATCAGGAGCCTATTTTCCACTATCTGATGTGAAATTTTATGTCATTATACATTAACTTCAAATTCTTATTCGATTTCTTGAAATACACATGTTTTAATACATACCTATATATAAGAAACCTACAGTCAGCCCTTCATATCTGCAAGTTCCATATTCCTAGGTTATGCATCTTGGGAGTCAACTAACTATGGATCAAAAATGTTTGGGAAAAAGACATTTCATAAACTTCCAAAAATCAAGACCTGAATTCACCATGCATCAGCAACTATTTACATGACATTTACATTGTATTGGGTTATATAAGGAATCTAAAGATAATTTAAAGCATTCAGGAGGACAGGTGAATTTACAAATTCAGTTACAGGGTACAATATCAACATACAAAAATCAGTTGTGCTTCCATATGCTAGTAAACTATTAGAAAGAAATTAATTACATGAAAAAGAATAAAATGTATAGAAAAAAATTTAAGCATGAAGATGAAAGACCTGAAAACTGTAAGAAAGATAAAAAAAATGAAGAGGATACAAATAAAAGGAAAGATATTTGTGCTCATGGATTGCAAGAGTATTGTTAAAATGTCCATACCATGGAAAGCAATCTACAGATTCAATGTGATCACTAGCCATATTCCAATGGCATTTTTTTTATAGAACTAGAGCAAACAATTCTAAAATTTGTGTGGAACCATAAAATATAGCCAAATAACCAACAGGGTTTCCCTGGTGGCTCAGTGGTAAAGACACCATGGAGACCTAAGTTTGACCCATGACTGGGGAAGATTCCCTGGAAAAGGAAATGACAACCCACTCCAGCATTCTTGCCTGTAAAATCCAATGGACAGAGGAGCCTGGCAGGCTACAGTCTTTATGGTCGCAGAGTCGGATACGACTAAGTGACTAAGCAACAACAAAGAGCCAAAGCAATTTTGAGAAAGAAGGAAGCTGAAGGCACCATGTGTGTGCATGCATGCTAAGTGCTTCAGTCGTGTCCTTCTCTTTGAGACCCTATGAACTATAACCCACTAGGCAACTCTGTCCATGGAATTCTCCAGGCGGGAATACTGGAGTTTATTGCCATTGTCTCCTCCAGGGGATCTTCCTGAGCCAGGGACACGGGTTTGATCCCGGGGTCCTCGTTGGTTATCTATTTTATGTATAGTAGTATGCAGAGTTTTGAGAATCTGAAGTCTTTATATGTCTGAGTTTGTCTTCTTCTGATTTTCATTACTGTAGATTGTGTCCTCACGTGTATTTCTATTTTAATAATTGTAAAACTATATCTGTGCAATTCCTTACAGAATTGAGTTTTTAATGTGTTTTTATAAAGAGGACTGACATTGATTCTTCCACGCATCATGGCACTACTGGCCTGAGATGACTAAATTAAATTGGTGGCTGTTTTGGACTCTACAAGTTATGTGAATGACATCCCATATCTTTGTTAGAGCTGGTTTGTGTTAAAGACATTTTATTTTCTTTCAACCACAGACAAAATCAAGGTAAGCTTTTTTTTTTTTTTTTTTTTTACTATATCCCTACAGGTTACAAATTTTGTTTGATTTTGATTTTGTCTGGTTTTATTTTGCTACTGTTTTCACTTCCACTGTTTCCATACTTAGTGAGGGGACATCATAACTGCATGTGGGATTCTATGATGACATCTCACTTTGTTCAGGATCTAGATTAGGTCCCCTGCTGCCTGGGGAGCCCCTTGATTTGACACTCTGAAGATCTGGGTCACCATGAATTGGAAGATGATCCCAGGGTGTGCTTCTGTGCTTTCTTAAATATCTAGAATCATGCTTTCTCATTGATTTGGTTTTGGAGGATTTTTTAAAATTACTTTCTTCTCATTTATGCATCTAAAGATTTTAAAGCACTTAATCCAAGATTTTGTTTCCATTATTAACCAGATGGATTTTTTAGAGCTTTCTAATAGGACTTTTTTGGGGGAGCAGGGTGTGGGGGAAAAAGGAGTACATCAAGGCTGTATATTGTCACCCTGCTTATTTAACTTATATGCAGAGTACATCATGAGAAACGCTGGGCTGGAAGAAGCACAGGCTGGAATCAAGATTGCTGGGAGAAATATCAATAACCTCAGTTATGCAGATGATACCACCCTTATGGCAGAAAGTGAAGAGGAACTAAAAGCCTCTTGATGAAAGTGAAAGAGGAGAGTGAAAAAGTTGGCTTAAAACTCAACATTCAGAAAACTAAGATCATGGCATCCGGTCTCATCACTTCACATGAAATAGATGGGGAAACAGTGGAAACAGTGTCAGACTTTATTTTTTGGGGCTCCAAAATCACTGCAGATGGTAACTGCAGCCATGAAATTAAAAGACGCTTACTCCTTGGAAGGAAAGTTATGAGCAACCTAGATACCATATTAAAAAGCAGAGACATTACTTTGCCAACCAAGGTCTGTCTAGTCAAGGCTATGGTTTTTCCAGTGGTCATGTATGGATGTCAGAGCTGGACTGTGAAGAAAGCTGAGCACTGAAGAATTGATGCTTTTGAACTGTGGTATTGGAGAAGATTCTTGAGAGTCCCTTGGACCACAAGGAGATCCAACCAGTCCATCCTAAAGGAGATCAGTCCTGGGTGTTCATTGGAAGGACTGATGCTGAAGCTGGAACTCCAATACTTTGGCCACCTGATGCAAAGAGTTGACTCATTGGAAAAGACCCTGATGCTAGGAGGTATTGGGGCAGGAGGAGAAGGGGATGACAGAGGATGAGATGGCTGGATGGCATCATTTACTCAATGAACATGAGTTTGAGTTAACTCTGGGAGTTGGTGATGGACAGGGAGGCCTAGCACGCTGTGATTCATGGGGTTGCAAAGAGTCGGACACGACTGAGTGACTGAACTGAAATGAATAGGACTTTTTACTGGAAATAAATGATGTATAAGTAGGGGTAAGACATAATTAGATGTTCATTTTAGAAAAATCAAAGCAGAATTTGGAAAGTTGGTATAAAATGTGGGATCAGTTCAGTTCAGTTCAGTCTTTTAACTTCATGGCTGCAGTCAACATGTGGAGTGATTTTGAAGCCCAGAAAGATAAAGTCAGCCACTGTTTCCACCATTTCCCCATCTATTTCCCATGAAGTGATGGGACCGGATGCCATGATCTTAGTTTTCTGAATGTTGAGCCTTAAGCCAACTTTTTCACTCTCCTCTTTCACTTTCATCAATCAAGAGGCTGTTTGGTTCTTCACTTTCTGCCATAAAGATGCTGATGACAGAATGTGGTTCACTGGAGAAGGGAATGGCAAACCACTTCAATATTCTTGCCTTGAGAACCCCATGAACAGTATGAAAATGTGGGATAGTAATGGTAAATAAGACCATTCCTTAAAGAGACTTTTTAAGAAATCAATCAGGAAATAATGTAGAAGGCACAGTGAAAGAGTTAGATACTAGAAATACAGTAGGGGTGGAATACACAGACCTTTTCAACCTGTGATTGTAAGAGTATCAACCATCTTGAATGACTTTAGTTTTTCAGCTTTCAATTTTATACACTACAGTTGTTGATAATGGCTTTCATTAGGATAGATGAACCATTTTCAGAAGGTCCAGGGAAAAATGTCCCCTGTATACCATATAAATATTAACTAGCTATGGATTAGTTAGAATTAGAACAGACACTCAAGTATTCTACCGCTCTTGTATTAATACCTTTTTTCAGGTGGGGCCAGGGGAGAGAGAGAAAAATGTTTATACCCATTTCCACATACTAGCCCAGGAAAGATGCGTTGCTACCCTCAAATACTGGAGAGAGGATGAAAGACAGAGATAAAGTTGGAACAGAAGACTGTAATACTGTGAAATATTTACTTATAGGAATGCTTACTAAAAGATTGTTTGTAATTTGGTCTCTCTTCTGTTTATCTACTTCTTCCCATTAAACATCCCATTCAACCCAGCAGTTAATGAATAACAAAAAAGAGCTGGGCAGAACACTGAAGATTTGGTGCTTTCAAACTGTGGTGCTGGAGGACTCTTGAGAGTCCCTTGGACCGGAAGAAGATCAAACCAGTCAATCTTAAAGGAAATCAACCCTGAATACTCATTGGAAGGACTGATGCTAAAACTCCAATACTTTGGCCACCTGATGCAAAGAGCTGACTCATTGGAAAAGCCCCTGGTGCTGGGAAAGATTAAAAGCAGAAGGAGAAGATGGCAACAGAGGATGAGATGGTGGGATGGCATCACCGATGCAATGGACATGAACTTGGGCAAACTCTGGGAGATGGTGAGGGACAGGGAAGCCTACTCTGCTGCAATCCATGGGGTCACAAAGTGTCAGACATGACTTGGTGACTGTACAACGACAAAGGAATCTTTCAAATCAATAAATGTTTACAATAATATATTTAATATTTTCCTATAATGATGAAATAGCCATCATTGGAAGGATCAACTATCTCTTAGTTGAATAAAGGCAAAAAACATATTAAAGAAGAAAAATTCTAGCTTGATTCCTTGTTTTATGCCACTGTAATTTAGCTCCAGGGTTTCTTTTTTTCCCTTCTTCATGAAACCTTTATAATTAAGAAACAATTTCCAGTCCACTTTCTCTCTGCTAAGATCTATTGGATAATTTAAAAATCAGTTTGCTACTCTTTCAGGAAGTAAAAATACCAGACGCTTGTGTGCTGATTAACATCTAAGTAATCTATAAAGTTTAATTAGGAAAAAAAAATGAACAATAAAGTTTTATTCATCCCACTAAATTTTAGTGGCTAATGCAGTGCTTTATTTTCCATAGCTTTATTTCTTTGCCATCCTAAAAAGACTGGAAAATCCTCATCAGAGAAACATGCTCTTTGCATATTGTTGAGTGATGGGAAGTAAAACAAAAGGTTTAGATTTGTTGCTTTTATTTCCTTTTTTAAATGTGTAGGATTAATTTAAGCAATTGTTATCAAGATATTCAGTTTTAATATTTCATCATATTCAGTCTAACATTTTGATTTACTTTTTCCTGTGTTTAGTTGTCATCTCTAGGACTTGGAGAGATCTTGGTGGATAGAATCTGTGAGATAATATAATCTGTCCTCACTTCCTGGTGCAGAGTTCTTGAAACTCTTATAATTTCCTAAGTAATGAAAGATCTAGGAGCATCTTTTCCTCTAATATGTGATTTTGGATCCAGGTTCCTGATTCAGGGCTCTTGAGACCCTTGTTAATTTCCTGGGAGATAGGAGTTATTTTGTCTTAATGAGGTGATGCTGGTGGTGGGGGAGGGGGACGGGGCGGGGATGCTAATTGGCTCCTGGATGAGGTCTGGTCACTAGAAAGACCAAGCCATGATTAGAAGCTCTACAGCTCCACCCCTTTTTCTCTTGAGAAGGGAATAGGACTGAAAATGGAATTCACATTTGATTGTGCTTACATGGCTAAGCCCCTATAAAAATAAAAAATCCCAACAGTTTGGGGTATGGAGAACTTCCAGGTTGTTTACATCCACATTCCAGCATTGTAACATACCCCAACCTCATGGGGACAGAGGCTCCTGTGCTTGGGACCTACTCAGGAAACAAAGATCAGGTCTAAAACTATCTTGTATCATACGATACATCTAATAAAACAAAATTAGAACTTCCTTGTCTTTCTACATGCATTATGCACACTACATTCATTAGTCTTAGATTTATTTTCATAACAAAATATTTTTATTATCTATATTAATATAAAAATTCATATTTTAAACTAATTGACAGAATTAACTAAGGTCTCAGAATCCCTAGTCAGCACTGTTTAGTTTTACTTCTTAATCTTTGCTGTTCAATTTTAGTCAAATAATGTTTCCTGGATGGTTTTTAATAAACCATAGTTTTAGCATGCATTATGCCCCCAAGCTCCCAGTTACTGAGAAATTAGTTTTTTATAAAGCCTGACTCAAGATTCCTAGTTCTCTTTCTGAATCTCTTATATTATATCTTTGTTTTAGGTCAATCTCGATAGACTTGAAGAAATACAATCTGTGGAGTCTTCTTTTTAAATTACAGAACCACGCAGGCACATAGCTGTCAATCAACTAGCTGTAAATGTTTACAGTAGTCATATTTCAAATGGACTCAGCATTAAATATAGCATAATATTTTCTTAAGTGATCATGGCTAAGTATCTCGTATCTTCAAATGACAGACAAGATTATGCTTTTTAAAGAAAACCATAGCAACAGTTAAAACAAGGTGACCTCACTGAGGAAAAATTGCACAGTAGAAAAATGTATCCACACTAGAAACTTAAAAATGCATTATAAAGGGAGTTATAAGGTACAATGTTGTAAGTTTCATATATTTAATACATGTTGATGACAAGATCATTGTGTGCCCACTTACTGTTTGTGACATTATAAATGTACACAAATTTTAGAGATAGAATGATAAAAACAAATTCCAAACTGTGATAATTTCTATACCTTTTGGATTGAGCATTTCTATTCTTATGCATTAGTTTTAATGAAATAATTCAATAAAAAATTGTCTGTCTGAAATGATTGTAGTGCAATCTGATGGTTAAAAAAATTAGGAAAAAAGCTACATGTAAAATAAAAATTACTAAGAAATTCATTATGCACAATACCAATAAAATTATTCCAGCCAACAATAACTGTAATAAAGTATATGAACACATGAACATCTTAATGATTTGTAAAGCCACCACAGAAGAGACCTAGAGCCAGGAACAATTGTGTGTCCGCTGTTTTAATAAGAATTGAACCCCATGGTCTATGTTACCACGTTCTACTCATTGAAACTTCCAGCCACATTTAGGGTGGGGTGCTCGCCATCCTCCCATCCTCCCATGTGGATTTCCTCCATCCTGCCATGTTGCTGTTTTAGTCACTACATTGTGTCCAACTGTTTTGGGACCCCATGTTCTGTAGCCTGCCACACTCCTGTGTCCATGGGATTTCCCAGGCAAGAATACTGGAGTGGTTGCCATTAACTTCTCCAGGGGATCGTCATGACCCAGGGACTGAACCCAGTCTTCTGCATTGGCAGTCAGATTCTTCACCACTGAGCCACCAGGGAAGACTTTCCTGCCATGTGCCATCATGCTGTATCTTAGGGAACACTTTATTTCCTTCTTTGTTTATTATCACATTGCAGGCTTTAAAAATAATAAACACACCAAGCCTGCATTTGTGCAGGTATGATACTTAGCTTGAAGTGAGATCATCTCTTCCCTGTCCGCACATGAGAAAATTGTTGTCCCCCAGCATAGAGACACGCAAGCCCTGGATGCCCAGGTATCACCCTGATCATCAAGCAGTGGAAGAGCCCTGACTGCTGAGACCAGCCTTCCAAAGAGATTCTCTCTTGCTTGGCTGGTTCAGAACATTGCTGTGCCCACAGCGCGTAACTATCTCAGAGCGTGTGCATGGCTTGCCTCCTTGCCCGACTCCACCGCCAGCAGGCCAGGGCAATCGTGATCAGCTGGGTATGAGGTCTGAACTGTGATTACTTAAGAATCATCAAGAACATGAAGAAGCACATTGTTTTGAAGCTTGTCTTCCCCTGCTCTTCAAAATCACTGGAGACATATCAACGAGCAGAGGATGGCTGTGCTCTGTGTTGATTTAAGGTGTTACCCCCAGGAGTGTAGTATTGCCATCAGAGATCTCCCTCAATCACTAAAGGAAAGATATAGTACCAAGGACAATTCTCAGCACTCAACAAGTCAATCAGGAAACCCCATGGGGGAAAGGACTTTTCCTTTCACTGAAAGTAGATAATGCCTTGAATTTCTGAGAAAGAAAAGGAATGAACGGATTAAAATGAAAAGGTTTCAGATGAGTAACATAATCTTCACTATGGAGAAGAGAAGGGCAGGAGGGGGAGGTGTTATAACCTGTTAGCTGCCTTCTGCAGCGTTTCAGCAGGAAGCACAGCTCAAAGCCTGCCGGCATTCTTCCTAGCAGAGCTGGGCTTATTTTCTTGACCCCATTTCAATCTTTGACCCATTCCTTTTATGAGTCAAAGGATCTGGTAGGAGTCTAGGATTGTTTCAGAAGTCTCTGGCTTCCTAGAATGAGTTTCACAAGGAATGACTCTGCCATGGTCACCTCCCTATGCCGAGTGCCTAAAAAGGTTCTGGTGTATAATTGCATCTTAATAAATATTTGTTGAATGAATGTGTTACTAGCTGCCTCCACCTGCAATTCTGTTTCAACCATTTCTGCCTTAATGATGCATCAGTCAAGTCTTAAAGCAAGTAGTGAAAAAGAAATGGAAGCCCTGGTCCATTCTTCAGCCACTTAGTGCTGAGTGAGGTGAGGAAATGAAACTAAAAGGGCAAAAGGGAAATTAGTAACAGGAGAAAAACATAAGATGAATAGGTGAAGGGAACACATTCTCCTTAGACTGTAGAAGTAAACCCTTAATGGGTGATTCAGAGGATAACCTACTGGATACTCTCCCCATCCTTAAACATCTTAACTAGGCTCACGGATGTCAAGGAAGAGAGATGCATGAGCACCCTGTCTGAGGTTACTTCACTTTAGCCCGACCTCACCATCACAGGTGACATTCTCTCTTGCCTGGATGCAGACAACCTGAGCCACATGGCTATTTGCGATTTTGGTTTGTTAGACTCCAATAAAACATAATTCCACTTTAGCAGGCCTTGAGCCAAAGCAGATTCCAGCAATGCCTCTCAACTGATGCGAACATGGCTTTTATTACTGCAACCAATCACACGATATGCATTTTTCCTTTTATTCAATTCTTTGCCCCCATCCTCGTGCCAGATTCAATTATGACATTCAAATTCTGTAACCTTGCCAAGAATCCTTAAGGCAAGTGGCAACATTTTTAATAAATCAAAAGGATCAAATCAAATAAATGAATGATTTGGGTGGCAAAGGGCAGAAAAGTTCCAAATGAAACTCAGACAGAGCCTTAGCATGTCAGATAGGAAACTGTATAATCAGCAGATTTCTGGAGGTTTCTGGGTTAGGAGACAAAGTTTCTTTCACACTGCACTAATTATGGCTGGAGTTAGAGAAACATGAAACAGAATAAAGAAAAAGCAGAAAAAGTGATTGGAAAGTTGGCCACAGCTACTTCTCTCAAAGCCTCATTTCTCAAGACAAAATGTCAGACAAAGTGCACTTCATGGTGAGTTTATAAGACTAGTCAATTTAGGAAGAAATTTTTTTTTTTTCTTACTATAGTAATTCCTTCTGCCTCAGGGAGGAAAAATGTTTTTTTTTTTTTTTTTTCTAGAGCAAAGGTAATTTGATGGCTTTTTACCTCTTCTGAACTCATTGCTGTCTTTGAACCATTTCTTAAAGTGTCCTCAATTTTTTCCCCAACACACACACACACACACACACACACACACACAGAGTTTAGAGACTACAAATGCCCATTCCAATATTTCCACTCTGTGAATTTATGAACTAACCAGTGTGCATTACCTTTATAAGTATTGAAGCAACAACAGCAGTTGCACTGTTCCATTTATTGCTTCAAATACTGCCTAGTTTAAAAAAGTTTCACCATCTGTTCTGGCTTAAACCAAAGCTGAATTAAAAGGATGAACTCTCACTATTGCCTCTGTTACTGTTGTGGTACTGTCATATTTTAGGACTGGGGAGGAGGTGAGAAGGCAAAATAAATCTATATGAAGTCTCTAAGAGGATAGAAGATAAAAATTTTCTTTTGGCAATTAGTGGTATTATTTTTGAACCTGATAATGAAGGCTACTTCTTTACTTTTGATAAGTCCCATCAAAAAGCTGAAACAGACTCGAAAATGTCAGTATATCAGTCATATATTTGTTAAATTTCTTCTGAGTTCTGACATTTAACTACATTTTGTGGTGCTTGAAAGAGGCGTAAAACTTAATTGCTGCTCTTAAGGATCTCATGTAGTAGTGGGAGTGATTAAAAATACATATATGGAATATATATTTTTTTAATTAGTAGCAAAGATAGAGACTTTAACCATCACTCTAGTGATGGAACAGGAAAAGTAAGATTCTTTTCTGTCAACCAATTATTGCTTATGACTGACATGACCAGGTGTATGTGTTATATCTTTACTAATATTTTAAAGTTATGATTAGTAGCATACATAGCCTGCAACTGGAGTTCTCTGATTTTTAATCAGGATAGACCAAAAAGAACCCTATGTTTATAGCCTAAGGACACATAGACAGATTATTCCAACAGGTATCTTCTGTGATCCATCTTAACTATTGATGTTAATGGAACCACCTAGCAAAGCTTTTATAAAATAAAAAAGTGTTAGTTGCTCAGTCATGCCTGACTCATTGCAACCCCATGAACTGTAGCCCACTAGGCTCCTCTGACCATGGAATTCTCTAGGCAAGAATACTGGAGTGGGTAGCCATGCCCTCCTTCAGGGGACCTTCTCGGCACCGGGATCAAACATGTCTCTGGCATTGTAGGCAGATTCTTTACCATCTGAGCCACCAAGGAAGCAATGTGTATAACTAAACACTTGGTAAATTAACTGATTAGAAAACCCCTGGGGTAAGGTCTGGGCATTGTTAGTCTTTAAAGCCCACCAAGTGAACTTTATTTTCTATTGAAATATAGCTGAAGTTCAATACTATGTTAGTTTCAGGTACACAACATAATGATTTTACATTTTCATATATTATGAAAATGATCACCACAATAAGTCTAGTAGCCCTCTGTCCCCTCACAAAGTTATCAGAATATTATTAACCATATTCCTTATGCCATATATTAATCAATTCTTGTGACTTATTTATCACATAACCAGAGATTTATATCTCTCAATCCCCTTCACCTGTTTCTCCCATTCCCCCATCCTGCTCCCTTCTAGAAACTTCAGGCTAGTTTATGGTTTCTATGGGTCCATTTTCATTTTCTTTATTTTTTATATGCTACATATAATTGAGACCATGTGGCATTTAACCTAGCATAGTACCTTCTAGATCTATGTGTATAATTACAGATGACAAAAAAATTTTTATGGCTGAGTAATATTCCTCTGTGTGTGTATCATTTAAGTTGCTTCTAGGCTTTTGTAGATAATGCTGCAATGAGCACTGGAGTGCATTTATCTTTTTGAATTAATGTTTTTGTTTTCCTCAGGTAACTACACAGAGATGAAATCGCTAAGTCATATAGCAAGTCTATTTTTAAGTATTTTTTTTTAGTTCCCCTCTCTTTTTTTTTAAACTCCTGTAAGGTTTATGAGGAGTTGTTTTTTTTTTTTTTTCACCCCCTCGGTCTTTCTGCACAGCATACAGGATCTTAGTTCCCCCACCAGGAATCCAACATGGGCCCCCAGCAATGGAAACCTGGAGTCCTAACCACTGGACCACCAGGTTATTACTACCTATTTTTAATTTTTAAAGGAAACTCCAAACTATTTTCCATAGTGGCTGAACCAACTAACATTCCCACCAACAGTGCATAATGGTTTCCTTCTTGCCACATCGTCCCAGGTGCTTTTCAAACTACTGCCTCTGTGCTGGGACTTGGGAGAAGGTGAAATTTTAGGAAGGCCCTTAGAAAGCAAAGTCTGTGTTTCCCATAGCTTTCTGGCACCGCTGAATATAAGCCTCACTGGTTTTCAAAGCCTGCCTTTCTGGGGTCTCCTCCTTCTGGTACAGAACCCCTGGACTGGAAAGCCAGGTGTGAGGCTGGACCCCGGCTCCTCCAGGAGACCCTCTGTGGGAGTCATGTCACTTCCCCACCACCCTCCTGCTTGTGAATCCCGACTGGAAGTGTGGGCATGAATAGACTGAGTCTCTACACCTCTTACCTGTCTCCTGGTGACTTCCTTATATCTTTAGTTGCGGAAAATAATTTCTGGTGGTCCTGAGGCTGTTCTCAGAGACAGTAGCTCTGTAAGCAGTTGTAATTTTGGTGTGGTCCTGAGAGGAGGTGAATGCGACCTCTTCCTCATCCACTATTTTGAAACTTCTCGCACCAGGTGATTTTAATGAACTGTTAGGATTGAGAATCCCTGCGTTAAGTAGTTAGAGCCATGCCTTATTATTTGAATTGTTCTTTTCTCTCTTGAACCTATGAGCTTTATTCTTTTTTTTTTTTTTCTCTTATAGGTTTGCTAAAACAGTCAGTAATTCCAGGTACCCTTCAATCTCCAAGGAGTTTTTTGTTTGTTTGTTTACTTTAGCACCTAGCAAAATAAAATATTCATCTTCCTCTGACTTTTCTTCTAATGACACTAAGTTCTCCTGGCATTCCTCACTCGCATGGCAAGTTTCTCACCCATAACCTATAAATATTTGAGGTCTGAGATTTTAGTCCTATAAAGCCCTTTGGCTTTTCTCTATATCTTAGGTAAAGGAACCCACTTACATGGCTTTAGATACCCCAGGTGTGGCGATAGCTCTTAGATTGCTATTTCTAGCTCAGATAATCACAGTTCAAACATAATCATCCAATTGTCTATTTACTACCTTTACTTAAGTAAGTAAGTAAAAATAAGTGTTAGTTACTCAGTTGTGTCTGCCTCTTTGTGACTCCATGGACTATAGCCTGCTAGGCTCCTCTGTCCATGGAGTTCTCCAGGCAAGAACACTGGAGTGGGCCGCCATGCCCTTCTCCAGGGGATCTTCCTGACCAGGAATCAAACCTGGGTCTCCTGCACTGCAGGCAGATTTTTTACCACCTGAAGTACCAGGAAAGCCTACCACCTTACTTAAATGGCTATAATTGTCCTAAATTTAAATTATTACAAGTCTGTTTATTAGTAAATTTTAAAACTTTAGTGAAATGGACAAAACTACTAATTTCCTCATAACATCTATCTCTGTAGTATTTATAATTGTTTCATTTAATAAAAATTCCTAATGTTTTAAAATTTTTTCTCTTTTACCTTGACCCATATGGAAGTTTTCCATTTGATGCATCTTTTCCAAGACTAATATTTGGCTTATTTGATCCTATTACTTCCGTTTATTTTCAATGCATCAGGCACCCACATCCCACCCACATCCGCTAGAACCTTATCATTGTAATGTCATTGTCAGTCTGAACCCTGTCATTCCAACCATATTTGGGGGGGATCATTTTTACTATTGGTGCCAAAGTAGAAGCAACAAAAATGATCCTGGGTTAGTCATTCATTGGTTAGGGTGAGCAAGAGTTTCTCCAACAGCTAATAATCACCAGGAGACTGAAAAGTCATACTGGTTATTGCCCTCTTCCCATCATTGCAATTGCCTGCACTCTTGAAGAGGTCCATGGCAGGATGTATTTTAATCTCTGTTCCTTACTGAACTATTTCTCTAATATTTTTGCATGGACTTAACCCAAGGATAAACATGCACACACAAGTTGACTGACGAGTTGATAGATAGTATTCTAACTAGTTGATATGTGTTAGGCCTTTCAACCTTGGTGATATTAACATTTTGGACAAGATAATTGTTTGGTTGAAGGAGGCTTTAATGTGCATTATAAGTTGTTTACCAGCATCCCCGGTCTCCACCCTTGTATGTGTGTGTAGCACTTGGCACCCTTCAAGTCAACCAACTCAGTGCCTCCTCTTCCCTACCCAACCCAGCTAAGAAGCATTGTTTAGAAGGCAGTCCCTTGAAGCACACCTAATATCTTTCCTAGTGAGCATATTTTCACTAAATGTATCTAAAATTTGCAATGATTTTGTGTCAGAGGACTGCATGTGAGAGATGCAAGATAAAAATTTATCTCAGCTGGCTAGTATTCAATACAATATACTGAGTACAGTCAATACTGCACACCTCAATACAATGAGTTTCCCATGGATAGATTTAGAGCCTACATTTAAGCTAAATAATCAATTTTATAAGTACAAATGAAACTTGTCTTGGAAAGAAATCTGATGATGGCAGTTGATTGCAAATTCTGTAAGATTTTTCTTTAAAAAATTAAAACTCCAAATGTTAGCATCATAGAGAATAAAGTTCAAATCAAGGAAGGTGATAAACCCATTGTAATCTGGTCTTAAAAACACTATGCTCGGGACTTCCCTGGTGGTCCAGTGGCTAATACTACTTGCTTTCAACACAGGGGGCCCAGGTTTGATTCCTGCTGAGGAAACCAGATCTCACATGCCACAAGTAAAACTCTCACATGCCACAACTGAAGTTCCCACATGCCACAACTAAAGATCCTGCATGCTGCAACTAAGACCCAGTGTAGTCAAATAAATAAATATATTAAAAACAGCAACCCCCCCCCCCACCCCGATACGGTCATTTCTATATCACATTAGCTTAACATTCAGAAAACTAAGATCATGGCATCTGGTCCCATCACCTCATGGGAAATAGAAGGGGAGACAGTGGAAACAGTGTCAGACTTTATTTTTGGGGGGCTCCAAAGTCACTGAAGATGGTGACTGCAGCCATGAAATTAAAAGACGCTTACTCCTTGGAAGGAAAGTTATGACCAACCTAGATAGCATATTAAAAAGCAGAGATATTACTTTGCCAACAAAGGTCCGTCTGGTCAAGGCTATGGTTTTTCCAGCGGTCATGTATGGATGTGAGAGTTGGACTGTGAAGAAAGCTGAGCGACGAAAAATTGATGCTTTTGAACTATGGTGTTGGAGAAGATTCTTGAGAGTCCCTTGGACCGCAAGGAGATCCAACCAGTCCATCCTGAAGGAGATCAGTCCTGGGTGTTCACTGGAAGGAGAGATGCTGAAGCTGAAACTCCAATACTTTGGCCACCTCATGTGAAGAGTTGACTCATTGGAAAAGACCCTGATGCTGGGAGGGATTGGGGGCAAGAGGAGAAGGGGATGACAGAGGATGAGATGGTTGGATGGCATCACCGACTCGATGGGCATGAGTTTGAGTAGACTCCGGGAGTCGGTGATGGACAGGGAGGCCTTGCGTGCTGCGATTCATGGGGTCGCAAAGAGTCAGACACGACTGAGTGACTGAACTGAACTGATATCACATTTTGAGAAGAACAGAGGTTCAAGAGAAAAGTATTAAGATTGTGAGAACTTAAGCAGCCATATAATTTAAGTAACAGCCAAGGGAAACTGGAAGGTTACGACTGAGGAAGAGGAAACCCTGCCAAGCATGGAAGGTGGATGACAATATTGGAAAGGTGGTCATGTGGAATGTGGGGTACATCCTGTTTTGCACAAAGAGAATCAGAACGAATGAGAGGAAGCTATAAGAACCTAGAAGTAAGGAATCACAACTGAGTAAATTTAATCACAAATTTACTTAACCAGAATTATATTCCTTTTTATGGAAGAAAAAACACACTTATGGAATGAGCACTTTCATGCTGTTTTCAGCTCGTTCCAGGAATTTGCGGTTTGACGTACAGTAAGATGAAAAAGATGCAAACAAAAGTGTATTTAGTGGCTGCATCTTAAAGTGTGCCAGGGTAGTGGTGCTTAATTTAATGAATAGTAAAATCCAGGAAACACAGGGTCGGTAGTTTTCCTCTGCTTGTCTAAGGATGGGTTTTCCTTTCAAATGCAGTCTTCCTTATGATGCCACTTTGTCCCCAAAGGGTGTCTCAATTACTTTTTAAAAAAATCAATAAAACCACCATTGTATTAAGAAATATTTTATTAACAAAACAGTAAATTCCACTTGCTTAGCATTTCCAATAATGGATAAGTTGGCCTTGCAACAGAAAAACAAAACAAAACAAAACCCTTAGATACCCAATCACACGAAGCACTAGAAGGGTAGGGTCATGTGGCCTTTCTTTGATGTCTTAGGGACTGACCACCTCACACATTATTGTAGTGTTTGTTTTTTTGTCTTTTTTTAAAAAAAAGGCAACACATAACATGGATTAAAAAAGAAGCATACTCAATCAGAAAAGTTACAGTCTAGAGATGTAATCAAATTTATGCCAGGTAGTGTGAAATCCTCTATTAACTTCCAACTACACATGGAACCCTGATACATTTGGTATGAAGATACTTGGGATTTCATTCATGCCTTTTCTCTCCCTAGCTTCTGTTCTTCTCTTTTCTTTGTCCATTCACAAAGAAAGAAGAAAACAAGAAAAAAAAATTGCTAGATTTTGTGTAGGCCATTACATTGGAAATATTTTTACCAACAATATTGCATGAAATTTTAAAATTTATGCTGGAAAGAAACACTGAAATCAATTCCAAACAACATGCTTCAGAGATATACTGCTTAAAAATACCATTATTTCAGTTATTTTCAATCACAATTTAAAATCTTTCCAGATGGAAACTAGTTCAAGTTCAG
This sequence comes from Muntiacus reevesi, assembly GCF_963930625.1. Lineage (NCBI taxonomy): Eukaryota > Metazoa > Chordata > Mammalia > Artiodactyla > Cervidae > Muntiacus > Muntiacus reevesi. The sequence continues at coordinate 70,822,735 of NC_089251.1, read as the reverse complement.
TAGATCAAATGGAAAAGCAACTGTTTCTTTCAAACCTCAAGATGTAAATGAGTGGTTTTATATTTACCTTCTGTTTCACTGGCTTTCCCTGAGTAAGACTGGATGAGAGGAAAACAGCAACTACAAAGAAATTTATGAATTCTTTAACCTGGCAAATTAAAAAAGAAGAAAACCTGAAACACAAGTAATCAATACTAAATTTTAGTTTCATACCTCTACTTTCTGGGTCATGAAAAGCCTTTAGGACTTTTCATATATGACAATTACTTGGCAACCATAGATGGTGGTGATTTTCTATGAATTATACATATATCTAAGGTGCTGTATGTCTGTAATCCAGGCCACTTCTTGGCTTTTTTCATCAACTGAAGTATCACAAAAGATGTTTTGCATTTTTTTGCCTTTTCTGATTAAAGTAAATTGTAAAATTATTCTTCTCTTCTATAAAATCTAATATTCTTTTAGGAGATGTTAAAGTAATGCAATCAATTTTTACTGAGACATCACCTTCCAATCTAATATTGCATTTCCTTTGCATTGCCTTCTCAGACTAATAATTTATTGCTATGAACATCATTGAAACAATATGCAAAACAAGCGTATAATCTATGTTTCCACTACTTAATGTGTGTTAAACTAAAGCTATATTTAATGATATATATGTAAAACCAGAAAAGTTAAATTATAGTCAATAATCAACAGATAGTGATTTTCTTAAATGGATAGTAATATAGAATCAAAAATTACTGAAAATACTTTTTTAGTTGAGAAAGTGTTTACTTTCCAAAAATGTTTATCATGCACATCAGGTTCAGAGACTATATATATAATTTTATTGGAAACAAAAGTTTTCAATTGTAGCAGCCAGGGTTAAGGTATAGATCAATCAATTTTGCTTCTGCAACCTGCCCACTTAATGGTTCATATTCATGCAGCAATATACCAGTGATAGTTTACTTGATAAGAAAAGGTTCCATTTCTTTAGGGACTAAAATCTTCTGGAAGTTTCCTGGGAGCATATCTCAGTGAAGCAAATCACCCCATTTGTCATCAGTATCTTGGCACAACTATCTTCCTTCCTGCTTTTCAATTTGTCAGTAAATATTTTCTATTATATGTATGTTTGGGTCTTCCATCCTCTCTGACGGATTCCTCTGGATTTGTGTGTGTTTGTGTGTGTGTGTGTGTGTGTGTGCGCGCGCGTGCATGTGCGCGTGCACATATCTGTGATCATGAATGGGAATGTATGTGGGAAATTGAGTATTTGGGGGAGTAAAGATTATAAGATACATATGTATATAGTTTGCCTTCTAATCCACACCTTTCATACAAATACTAAAACTTAATTGCAACAGAATGAAGGCTGCACATGTAAAGGAAAAAAAGTAGCTGAGTCTTTTATATACATTCATACATATCTTCCTTAGAATAAACACTACATTGTAATTTAAAAAAAAATTTAAGTAATTGTGGCAATTTATAATGGTGGCAAAAAAAAAACCACACCCTGAAATAATTGCTGATCTGATGTCATAAAACTCCCTATAGTTAGCAACACTTATAACATTGAATTTACCAAAAAGGGCTGAAGAGCAGAGATATAGTTTGCATTTTCTATACAACAGGCTATAAAACATCACTTATCACAGTCCAGAAAGCACACAGAGATGGATTTTATATAAACATATGTAATAACATATTAAGCGTGCATGAAAATTTCCCAATGATTGCATCTATACCTTCTTGTTTATTTGTTGTTGTTTCTGTTTTGAAATTTTAGTGTGAAAATGTGCCTTATCTTTCACATTGTTGAAAATAAGGCCTCCATACTTTCTTTTCCCTCACAGCCAGAAAGGGGCTTTTTGAATGTGTTCCTACACAAGTCTTCAAAAAAGTCAGCACTTTTTTCAAGTGCAAGTTTGTTTCAGCCACTGTTCCAGTTGTGCCAGGCGGTGAACTCGGAAAAGGTTTGCAGGTGGAGCCACTCAACATGACAGTCTTCTCTGGCCATCAGACTAACTGATTTCTCAGGAAAGCGCTAGCACTTCGGCTAAATCTGGGATCATAGGTAGCTTCTTTTTCTGTGTTGTGATTTGTGTTGTTTTTGTGTTGTACCTCCCGATGTTGTAATACTCCTTTGCTTTATGAATGCATGTGGTCATCACTGTCTTTTAGAAATGTTCCAGCAACATAAAGACAGGCAGAGTAAATTAAAACACTGTGGATGTTAAGGAATTTATTGGCCCCTGTTTTTTTTTTTTTTTTCTTTTTTGGAGAAACAAGAGCATGAGATACTTGTTTTTATTTTTTAAAAACAGTCTTTCCTTCCTGATTGCATTCCCTGTCTTCTTTTGTATGTGCTTCATAAAAAGGAAAGTAAATAAGTTTATATTATGTCTCGGATAAAATGAACACTATTTCTCTACAAGGGTCCTGTTTCAGATCTTGGGCTCAGACGTAATACTCTTTATCCTTGTTCTTCTTGTTCTTGTTGGAGCTTTTAGCACTGCTGGGTTGCTTCTCCTTTACCACAGCCCCATTGGACTGCGCTGAGTTACTGATGTAGTTTCGACTCTCGTCCACGTGGTACGAGCCTTCATCCCGGTTTCTGTACTTGTACATGGCGTAGAGCAGGATGAGGATGCACAGGGCGGCAGCGGCTACAATCCCCACGACCATGCCCGTGGTGCTGCTGGACTCCCGGATCACTTCCGCCGAGCCCGGGTACGGCTCTCTCCCGCCTGCCCGTGTCGGGTTGGCTGTAGCAAAGAGGGGGAGAAAAAACACCGAGTGATTATGGAGTTTCCTGAAGGTCAGAGGGTCACATTTACCATCTATTTTCATGCCTAATGGATAGTGCCTGTGCCCACTGCTCTTGAAAAAGGATACTGGAGCTAGTAAGTGTGGTGATGCCTACACCTAGTGGTCACTAAAAACTAGGGACTGTGAATCATACCATTGAGAGAGCGATCTGTTACCATCTTTTCTTTTTCACAGATCACTTTTGTTTACAGGGTGTTTAAGTGTAGCTCCAAATTAGCTCCATGTAGTTCTAAAGGGCCAAATTGATGTGTTAGGTGAAAAGCAATAAATTCAACATGGAAAATAAAAGTATAGCATCATAAGGACTCTATAATATTAGAGAATAATCATTTAAAGAATCAAATTGATGTTGATACAGACCGCTTATGCCTAACTCTTGACTGAAACAGGATAGTTAAATTTAGGATTACTTCAGAAATCACATTGCCTCCTATTGCAATGAATACAGTATTGAACAATAAGATGAAACAGGCATTTTGAAGAGTCAAACTACCTGCTTTTAAAAGTGTTCTTTTAGTCACAATTTTTAGAAATTAATTTTATCTGTTATACTCTATATACTATCCAACTATGGAGTATAGTTGCTTTACAATGTTAGTTTCTACTGCACAGCAAAGTGAATCAGTTTTATATATACATATATCTCCTCTTTCTTGGATTTCCTTCCCATTGAGGTCACCACAGAGCACTGAGTGGAGCTCCCTGTGTTATATAGTAGGTTCTTATATCATACATGCTTTATCAATAGTATATATATATGTCAATCCCAATCTCCCGAGTCATCCCACTTCCTCCTGTCCCCCTTGGTATCCATACAGTTGTTCTCTATGTCTCGGTCTCTATTTCTGCTTTGCAAATATCATCATTTATGCCATTTTACTATATTCCTCATATACACATTAATATACAATACTTGTTTTTCTCTGACTTACTTCACTCTGTATGACAGTTGCTAAGTTCATCCATGTCTCTACAAATGATTCAGCTTTGTTGCTTTTATGGCTGAGTAATTCCACTGTATACATGTACCACATCTTCTTTATCCACGCCTGTGTTGATGCACATTTAGGTTCTTCCATGTCCTAGCTATTGTAAATAGTGCCGCTGTGAACACTGGGGCACACGTGTCTTTTTGAATTATGGTTTTCTCTGGGGAAAGTAGTGGGATTGCTGGGTCATATAGTAGTTCTATTTTTACTTTCTAAAAGAAACTCCATACTGTTCTCCATAGTGGCTGTTATCAATTTAGATTCTCACTAACAACGCAAGAGGATTCTCTTTTCTCCACACCCTCTCCAGAATGTATTGTTTGTAGATTTTTTGATGATGGCCATTCTGACAGATGTGAAGTGATACCTCATTGCAGTTTTGATTTACATTTCTCTAATAGTGATGTTGAGTACCTTTTCACGTGTTTGTTGGCCATCTGTATGTCTTCTTTGGAGAAATGTCTGTTTAGGTCTTCTGCCCAAATTTTTAATGGGTTGTTTATTTTTTTGAGATTGAGCTGTATGAGATGTTTGTAAAACTCTGGAAGGCTTCATGAATTTGTGTCATCCCTGGTGTCCTACTAATCTCTGTATCATTCAAATTTTAGTATATGTGCTGCGGAAGTGAGCATTACTCACAATTGTACAAACTAAAACAGAACTGATCTCTGTTACTTTTGAAGGTTTATCTGTTTACATAAATATATATGTATATTATTCATTTACTGGCAGTGGTTGAGTGATCACCAAGACCAAGTTTGAGAAGAGAAAGTAAGAAAATATTTTTACATACTTTAAAGACTATCTAGAATGATTTTGACTCAAAATTCAGTACCTAGCAGATGATCATAAATAAAGGGCTGACTGCCTCACTTTTATTCAATTGATAAAACTCTCATTATGTCTTTCCAAAGTATAAAGTTCTTCCTTGGGTACATGAAGTGGATTGCGGGGGCACTCATATTTTTCTCCAAGGCTTAGTCAGTCACAGATAGGGAGAAAAAGTCCTGGGCTTTAGCTTGCAGATTTGTAGGAGAGGGGAATGGTTCTCTTCTTTTACCTTATAAACTTACTATTTAAAACAACTTAGAAGAAAAGGAACTATAGAGAGGTAGTATTCTATCCCATCTCTGATCCCAGGTCATGTTTCTCTAAGGATTTATGTTTTCTCTCTTTCTCTGAGTCTTCATCTTTTCCCTTGTCTTACAGAAAAAAGATAACTTTTCAGATGTAATGAATTAAAAATTCTATAATTTTCAAAATGATATTCTTTGTACATTATGCAGAATGAATTTACATAATCTCAAGATTGAATATATGTATGTGTGTATATGTGGAAGGTTTTGTGTGTATATATACACACACCAGAAATTGAACATTTCACGAAGATTAAAATGGCACTTTTATTACACTATTATTAGTGATTTTTAAAATATTTCTACAAAAGTCCCTATTAGCTATCGGGGACCATTTATCTATCACTTAGCACCATACTGCTTTGTAATTCCATTTTCAAACATCACCAAGATTTCATCTGCCAAATGTGGATTTCTTGCCGTCACTTTCCTTTCCTTCCCCAAATAAAGCCTTACAGATATAGTCACTAACAAAGGAACAGCTTTCAAAGAAGCAATATGCTCTGGAGCTACAAAATGTAGCAGGTGAAACCTTTGTATGCTGAATATATCCCCTGCTTGTTTTACAAAAGCGCATGTAATGTTGCCAAATTAAAACGCCTTGGAGTTGCTTCTGTGGCCAAGGCAGAAGGCGACGGAGACTATAATTCACAGCATTTGATTACAGGAAATTAATTTCCTCTCAAGAACAGAACCTATCGCGGGAACTCTGTCACTACCTGACAAACCAAAGGCAGCACTTTCTCTTTCAAATACCGTCATCTTTGCCAAAGTCTGCCAATTAGCTCAGCAGCTAACTTTCACTAAATGACGACTTTCTACTTGCTCATTTTGTGGAGCATTCTCTCACCATGGTGTCTCAAAAGCTGGAAAAGGGTTTTATTTAAACATTACCTAAGTCATTTGCCCCACCTGACGGAATGCTTTCCTTTTAAACATATTTTCATAATTACCTCACTTTGTCTGTCAGAAGTAAATGGGGAGAAGAGAGATAAAATCCTAATCATATAGTTCATGATAGTCAGACTTGAGAGTTTTAATGGAATGCAGGGTTTACATTTTCTTTTCTTTTTCAAAAAAGATATTTAATTTATTTATTCAGCTGTGCTGGGTCTTAGTTGCAGCAGGCCAGATCTTTAGTTACTGCATGCAGGATTTTTATTTTTTAAGTTGGGGTCACAGAGAACTCTTAGTTGCGGCACATGGGATCTAGTTCCTTGACCAGGGATCGAACCAGCGCCCCCTGCATTAGGAGCATGCAGTCTTACCCACTGAACCAAGAGCGAAGTCTCTACATTTTACATTTTCTAAACTAAGAATATATATGTACTTTTTTTTCCCCCATTTAGGAGTAGGTCTTATAAATGGACTATCTTATCTGAGAATTTTAATCTGATTTTTATCTGCTCAAAAATTTCTGATATGATTTCACAACTGTTGAAGAGGCGTACCAAAACCAAATTGATGGTAAAACTAGAATGAGATGACAAAGACCAAAGCAAAAGCCTCAAATGCTTCTGCTTTGCCATACAGCTATTTGAGAAATGCCTCCCCATTAAGGAAAACACTTGTCTCTTTTGGGACTCCGGCCAAAATGTTGCTTCTCATGCAGTCCTGAAACAACTCTGTAACCCATACATAAACAAGAATTCTAAATATCATGAAAATAACCTACCAATCCCCCACCACAAACCCAATGAAGAAACATTTTACCCCCCTTTTTTCCTGATTCACATTGAAAATTAATAACCACCACAGGTATTATGATAGGTCTATTTGGAATATGCAGTTGCTTCCATATCTAATTGATTATTTAACAATGTTTTCTGCTTAGACTTCCAATCTGAAAGCAAAGTGATAATTTTCTTAATTTTTATGCTAAGATCACTTAAGTATTTACATGCTTAAGAGTTAATGGGACATCTCTCTCAGAGAACAAAAAAGGCTAGAGAAATTTAAATATTTTTATGAATTATAAATGTGGTTTCCCTTACTGATGGTCATTAGTGGTTTATTTTGATGATCACTGAAATATCTCTGAGAAATTTCCTATGAGTTTAATGTAGAGAATAGAATAAATGGCTAAAAAGGCTAGTGTTAGTTGCTCAGTCATGTTTGACTCTTTGTAGCTCACTAGGCTCCTCTATCCACGGAATTCTCCAGACAAGAATACTGGAATGGGTTGCCATTCCCTTCTCTGGGGGATCATCCCGACCCAGGAATTGAACTCAGGTGTCCCACATTGCAGGCAGATTCTTTACTGTCTGAGCTACCAGGGAAGCCTAAAAAGGCTAAACATCTTCTTATATAAATTGGTTAAAAATTTTTTTATTAAAAAATACAGTCATTTCTTCACCATTCATAACAGTATGAAGAAAGAAATCTAATCAGAGACCTCCCTAAGCAATTGTATTTAACGACTTTGGGATTTTGCATTCTCTTTATACTTCCTAGTAAACTAAATTGAGACATTATAAATAACTTTTCAAAATCTATAATGTGTTTTTTTCTCATTAGTGCTAAAAAACAAATAAATAAACTAAATTTTACTTTTACTTGGTCTCCCTTATTTGTTGCAGCAAGTGATGAGAACACTTAAAAAACATGTAAAAGAGAATATGAGAGAGGCGCTACAAGAATGGAATGGGTATAGATTAGCAACAAGTCCCCAAACAGTCAAAAGTTGACTGGTTTGTAGGTAAAGCTAAGCTAACATGACCAACTCATTATATGGGGCTCAGAGGAACAAGGAGCCCAGATCAATGGAAAACTTCAGTAGGACTGATGATGGGCAGTGAATAAGCCAAGGTATTTACATATTATTCGGTATAACTGGAAATGGACAAGTATTCAACTCCACTGGTGGCACGCAGTTTGATCTGAGGATAGCTTGCTAGCAAAAAAAGAAGTAGAGAAGATGAAATATCTTGTTTATTCCCATATGTCCCATTTTAATGATTCATAAAATAAAAGGCAACATGAATTACATATAATTTATATGAACACTATAGTGATAGATTATTTTACTTAACATCTTCCCATGTAATTGTATCGTAAGTTTTGCTGAAGGATGACAATCATCACATATCCCCCAGGAAACAGAATGGAAGTGCTAGGTCTACTACATGTGGGAAAAGTGCACATGTCCTCCTTAATGGCAAGATGAAGACTTTTCATTTTTGCTGATATTTTTGCCTAAGTGACTCAAAAGTACTGGTTGTAGTGGCAAGGACACAAGGCTGTCCCAAGGGTTATAACCTCTTTCATATAAGCCACTTCTCAGCCAAATGGCTATGGGACTATTTCTGGGACTTGTGTAAAGATACCACTCACTTCCCTGGTAGCTCAGATGGTAAAGCATCTGCCTACAATGTGGGAGACCCAGGTTTGATCCCTAGGTTGGGAAGATCCCCTGGAGAAGGAAATGGCAACCCACTCCAGTATTCTTGTCTGGAAAATTTTGCCTGTGTAAAAATAGTGCTATCTTAAGGACAGATAAAAACTGATTTTTAATTCTCTTTCTCTCTCAAATATTCAAGATAGTGCTATCTTAAAGACAGATAAAAACTGATTTTTAATTCTCTTTCTCTCTCAAATATTCAGGAAGATCTGATGGTCTCTAATTCCCCACATGGTCTGTTTTGACCCAAAGTATCAAAAATCCTAAAAGCTAGTACTAAGATTTCTCTCATTTTTCACTATCAAATCATTACTGTGGTTACTTAGAAAGACACTGTATTTCAGGTGCTAGGACAGTTATTAACATATTTCCACATGATACCCTGAATCAATTTTAGGTTACATCAGATAATAATTCACTGTGAAAATGCATAGTAAGTGCAAAAGATATATTCCAGGGCCTTGTGACATAAAAAGAATAATTGCATTTGTTGCTCTGCACAAAAAAATTAAAGTGAAATATTTAAAAATTTAACTTAGCCTTAACGTGCTGCATAGTTTTTTAAAACTACCACCATAGAAAAAGAAACGGTCCTTTTTATTTTGACACAGATCTTGGCACTGTATCTGTGAAAGAGTATTATTTTCCCAAATAGGAACTAATCTAGATCTAGTTAAGAAACACCATGGAACAAACAGGTTTAAGAGACACAATAGGCTGTAAAACAGAGAGGACCCTGTGGTAAATCTCATTTTTCACTAGCTCCTTTGGTTGTCTGTCCCTACTCCATGCTCCTGCCTGCCTTCTCTCGTGCTGACTTCCTCCCCTTCCCTAGCTCTTCTCTGCATCCCTCTCTCAGCTCTTGATACCTTTCTAGATGGCCCCCAGAGAGCACAGTGATCCCCTCACTGGGTAAATGAAGAAGGCCAGGCCAGCGAGGTCAGAACTCTGCCTTTTGAAGCTGGTGCCTTACTCAGCTGGGTGTTCAATGAGGAACAAAACTTATTGCCAAGTTCCTGATTTCACATGACACTTTAAAACTGCCCCAACTGTCAAAAAAAAACTCTCAACGTAATTGTTTCATTAAAATACAGTTTTGGTGCTTTAAATAGGCCTGCTTTACTTTAACTTCCTAAATTTGTTTACAGAATGAAATTCAAAGTTTTATCAAAGAAATAATGTTTTCTTACAATTAAAAAGAACTTTGATTATGAAGATGGTAAGATGAGGAGCAGGTTAGGCCATTCAGCTTTGCACCTGAGCCTGTCCTTACCAGTTTGCCAGTTTGTGTCCAGTCTGGTCATAACCTTAGTCTATACACAGGGCGAGAATAAAGCCCTCATATTGTCTCTGAAAGATGATTCACAACTGAAGTTCTAAAATAACTCTTCATTTTGAAAGGTACATTTTCAAACATTAATGAGTTTTTCCAAGTAGGTTTCACTGTGCAGTGGAAAGAATCTGAAATCCATCTGAGGTTGAAACAGAGCAATTAAATTAATTTTGTTATTAAAAAACAAAACAGCTCTTGATTTATGTTTTTACATAATGTTTTACAAGAGAAACAATGCTTAAAGTCCTAATTCCTGTTACAGAAAATGAGGTGGGTAGTGGAAACTTGTATTTCACCAAGGCAATAACCATGTCATCAGACGCTCTTTTTATCACTCAAATTGTCAGTTTTATGAAAATATTTTGTATACTTGATGAGTGGTTCTTTCACTGTAATCTTATTGTATTCATGCTGTTTCCAAAGTTAGCTTTTCAGGGTGAGATCATGGTTCCCAGGCCATTTGTATTGTTGGTTTTATTTCTTCAATATTCAGTTCAGTTCAGTTCAGTCGCTCAGTCATATCTGACTCTTTGTGACCCCATGGACTGCAGCATGCCAGGCCTCCCTGTCCATCACCAACTCCCGAAGTTTACTCAAATTCATGTCCATTGAGTCAGTGATGCCATCTAACCATCTCATCTTCTGTCATCCCCTTCTCCTCCTGCCTTCAATCTTTCCTAGCATCAGGATGTTTTCAAATAAGTCAGCTCTTCCATTCAGGTGGCTAAAATATTAGAGTTTCAGCTTCAACATCAATCCTTCCAATGAACATTCAGGACTGATTTCCTTTAGGATGGACTGGTTGGATCTCCCTGTGGTCCAAGGGACTCTCAAGAGTCTTCTCCAAAACCACAGTTCAAAAGCATCCATTCTTCGGCAATCAGCTTTCTTTATAGTCCAATTCTCACATTCATACATGACTACTGGAAAACCATAGCCTTGACTAGATGGACCTTTGTTGGCAAAGTAATGTCTCTGCTTTTTAATATGCTATCTAGGTTGGTCATAACTTTCCTTCCAAGGACTAAGTGTCTTTTAATTTCATGGCTGCAGTCACCATCTGCAGTGATTTTGGAGCCCCCGAAAAATAAAGTCAGCCCCTATTTCCACTGTTTCCCCATCTGTTTGCCAGGAAGTGATGGGACCAGATGCCATGATCTTTATTTTCTGAATGTTGAGCTTTAAGCCAACATTTTTCACTCCCCTCTTTCACTTTCATCAAGAGGCTCTTTAGTTCTTCTTCACTTTCTGCCATAAGGTGGTGTCATCTGCATATCTGAGGTTATTGATATTTCTCCCAGCAATCTTGATTTCAGCTTGTGCTTCTTCCAGCCCAGCGTTTCTCATGATGTACTCTGCATATAAGTTAAATAAGCAGGGTGACAATATACAGCCTTGACATACTCCTTTTCCTATATGGAACCAGTCTGTTCCATGTCCAGTTCTAACTATTGCTTTCTGACCTGCACACAGATTTCTCAAGAGGCAGGTCAGGTGGTCTGGTATTCCCATCTCTTTCAGAATTTTCCACAGTTTATTGTGATCCACACAGTCAAAGGCTTTGGCATAGTCAATAAAGCAGAAACACAAGTTTTTCTGGAACTCTCTTGCGTTTTCGATGATTCAGCGGATGTTGGCAATTTGATCTCTGGTTCCTCTGCCTTTTCTAAAAACAGCTTGAACATCTGGAAGTTCATGGTTCACGTACTGTTGAAGACTGGCTTGGAGAATTTTGAGCATTACTTTGCAAGCTTGAGAGATTAGTGCAATTTTGCAGTAGTTTGAGCATTCTTTGGCATTGCCTTTCTTTGGGGTTGGATTGAAAACTGAAGTCCTGTGGCCAATGCTGCATTTTCCAAATTTGTTGGCATATTGAGTGCAGCACTTTCACAGTGTCATCTTTTAGGATTTGAAATAGCTCAACTGGAATTCTGTCACTTCCACTAGTTTTCTTCCTAGTGATGCTTCCTAAGGCCCACTTGACTTCACATTCCAGGATGTCTGGCTCTAGGTGATTGATCACACCATCATGATTATTTGGGTGGTGAAGAGCTTTTTTGTACATTTCTTCTGTGTATTCTTGCCACATCTTCTTAATATCTTCTGCTTCTGTTAGGTCCATACCATTTCTGTCCTTTATTGAGCCCATCTTTGCATGAAATATTCCCTTGGTATCTCTAATTTTCTTGAAGAGATCTCTAGTCTTTCCCTATTGTTTTCCTCTATTTCTTTGCACTGATCACCGAGGAACGCTTTCTTATCTCTCCTTGCTATTCTTTGGAACTCTGCATTCAAATGGGTGTATCTTTCCTCTTTTTTGCTTTTGGCTTCTCTTCTTTTCACAGCTATTTGTAAGGCCTCTCCAGACAGCCATTTTGCTTTTTTGCATTTCTTTTTCTTGGGGACGGTCTTGCTCCCTGTCTCTTACGCAATGTCATGAACCTCCATCCATAGTTCATCAGGCAGTCTATCAGATCTAGTCCCTTAAATCTAGTTCTCACTGCCACTGTATAATCGTTAGGGATTTTATTTAGGTCATACCTGAATGGGCTATTGGTTTTCCCTATTTTCTTCTATTTCAGTCTGAATTTTGCAATAAGGAGTTCATGATCTGAGCCACAATCAACTCTCTGTCTTGTTTTTACTGACTGTATAGAGCTTATAGACTATATATTTCTTTAATATAGACTGTTAGTATATACATACATCATCGACTGTGACCCTGTCATATGAAGGGTGAAGCAAGAGTTTCACTATATATTGATATTGAAAATGCAGCTTTTAAGCTTCAAGGAAAAAAGAATTGTAAGAGATCATCAATATTAAGAAATAATAAAGAAAATACACCAATGATTTAAAAAAATGGAACTTGAGCTATATATTTCAGATACGGAGGAGTAGATAAAGGATCATAAAACTCCATTATGCTCAACATATATCACTCTGGTACCCTAAATTATTAGATCTTCTGCCTTAAATAATCCTTTTTAAACACTAATGGAAAGATGCATTTACTGAACTGTTTGTCACTTAAGAGTCTTTGACTAGTCTTTCTTATCAGAAATCAATTAATTTTAAATTTCTGTCTCCACCCCACTGAAGAAAAAGAATTGCCTAAAATGATCTCATTAGACCATAGTTCTGCACTGCATCTTAATAGATGTGAAAGTTATTATAATTCTAGGCTAGCCTTGAAAATGGTTTCAGATTTATAAGGGAAGATTTGACTTTTCCAGTACCTAGTTTCATTAATACTGTGAAAAGAAAATTGGAATTGCAGGTTCCTGTGGTGTTTGTGAATTGAGATTAGCAGTTCTTTCCCCATAACCAAAAAGATAAAAATATTACGTTTTTTCATTCTTGTATTTCAATACAACACATGCCAAAAAAAACAAAAAACAAAAAACAAAAACAAAAAACAGCGATCAGGTAAAGACTCATACAAACTCATGTCTAAATGCCACAGCTGCAGAAAGCAGGTCGGCGGCGATTTATACGATATGCACTAATTTCAACTCATCCTGTGGTTTCTTGAGAGGTGGTGCTGGATATTTCAAATCCCTCCCAGTTTCATCTTCCCTGCCATCAGATCCATCCATGCCCTGCACATTTTGATGTCTACTATTGCAGGTCAGACTGCTTGAGGGAGGTCATGTCTAGTATATCTCAATCCCTACTCAATCAACTAGAGATCAAGAAAGAACTTGGAAATCAATAAAACTTTACCACCTGCCTGGCTGCTGGGACTAAAAGTTTTCTCAACTACTTTCAAAACCACCAAAGCAAAGCATGTGTTTGAAGGGAAGTCCAATGTTGTGGGATTGAGATGATGACTGTCTTCACCAGACATCTAGGCACTGCATGAGAAGCAATGTGAGCCACAGAAAAATGTGTTTTGTGCCTGAAGAATAGGGAGCACCTCCTAGGGCAGCTGTTATCTCAAATGGCACCACACAGAATAGAAAAAGCAATGGACAATCACATCATTTGTGACTTTGGTGACCCTGAAAATAAACAGAGGGGCACACATTCTCCCTCATCTCTGGGGGAAGCCAGGGGATCATGACTGTGTGTCCACAGCTTGATCATCTGCAAGCTTCATAGACTTTTTGCATGGTCTTTGTACCCATAAATTCTTACCAGAATCCTTGAAATTGTCATGGTATTTACTAAAGTACCACTGTTCTACAAGCTCTTCATGGTCTGCCTACAGCTACGTATTCAAATTTGTCTTCCATTTTTCTCAAAGAAAGTAACAGTTATAATTTTATTGCTGTCTCCCAATTCCCATACACCAATAAAAGTTTTATCTTCATGCCTGGCTCTTATGACCTTTCTTTTCTAGCCTGGCTGAACATTACTTATTTCTCAGACTTAGCTTAAATGCTTCATCATTTATGGTGTCCTCTCTATGAATATTCACTCCTGCTGTCAACCAGTTATATGAAGAGCTATTGCTATGTTCCAGGGACTATACTAAGTCCCAAGGGAAGAGGTTTTAACCAAACACACTTGATGCCTTCCCTCATGAACCCTGAAATATAATGAGGGAAAGATTTACACAACAAAAAAAGCACACAATTAGGCTGAAAGCAATAACTGAAATGTGTCATGAAGGAAAATGACAAGAACCATGCAGGAGCAGAGCAGAGGTTTCTGATTTAGACTGGGGAGTCAAGTAGACTTTCTGAGGCTGTAATATTTATGCATATATGGAATGACTTTGAGAAAGAAAGGAGTTTGCTTTTCAGGAACTAAACTAATGCCAGATTGGAGGTGGCATATTGATTTTTAGGGGAAAGTGAGATGTAATTTGAAGGTGGACATGAAACTTTCATAGATCATAGTCCTTGGAATGAAGCCATGCATCAAAAGATCATCACACTTGACTGCATAAACAATAATAATTTTATGTGGAAAAAAGTGTCACTAATGAAGTGAACAATAGACTGGTTCCAAATAGGAAAAGGAGTAAGTCAAGGCTGTATATTGTCACCCTGCTTATTTAACTTATATGAAGAGTACACCATGAGAAATGCTGGACTGGAAGAAGCACAGGCTGAAATCAAGATTTGTGGGAGAAATATCAATAACCTCAGATATGCAGATGACACCACCCTTATGGCAGAAAGTGAAGATAAACTAAAAAGCCTCTTGATGAAAGTGAAAGAGGAGAGTGAATAAGTTGGCTTAAAGCTCAACATTCAGAAAATAAAGATCATGGCATCTGGTCCCATCACTTCATGGGAAATAGATGGGGAGACAGTGGAAACAGTGTCAGACTTTATTTTTTTGGGCTCCAAAGTCACTGCAGATGGTGACAGCAGCCATGAAATTACAAGACGCTTAGTCCTTGGAAGGAAAATTATGACCAACCTAGATAGCATATTAAAAAGCAGAGACATTACTTTGCCAACAAAGGTCCATTTGGTCAAGGCTATAGTTTTTCCAGTGGTCATGTATGGATGTGAGAGTTGGACTGTGAGGAAAGCTGAGCACCAAAAAATTGATGTTTTTGAACCTTGGTTTTGGAGAAGACTCTTGAGAGTACTTTGGACTGCAAGGAGATCCAACCAGTCCATCCTAAAGGAGATCAGCCCTGGGTGTTCATTGGAAGGACTGATGCTGAAGCTGAAACTCCAATACTTTGGCCACCTCATGCGAAGAGTTGACTCATTGGAAAAGACCCTGATGCTGAGAAGGACTGGGGGCAGGAGGAGAAGGGGATGACAGAGGATGAGATGGCTGGATGGTATCACTGACTCAATGGACATGTGTTTGAGTAAACTCCAGGAGTTGGTGATGGACAGGGAAGCCTGGCGTGCTGCGATTCATGGGGTTGCAAAAAGTAGGACACGACTGAGTGACTGAACTGAATTGAACTGAATAAAGTGAAAATGCAGATTAGAAAGGAGAAATATCTATAGTACATATGACAGACCAAGAGTTAACACCTCTAAAATATAAAAACATGTATCAAGTGCTATGAACAAAGGCAAAAACCCACTGGAAAAATGGACAAAAATAGAGACATGCAAGTGGAGAACAGAAGATCCAAATGGTTGATAAATGGGTAGGAGAGGATGCCCAGTTTCACTAGAAGGTAAGTCAGAATAAAATAAGGACATATTTTTTTCCCCAACAAACTTGGAAGAATAAAGTGAATTAAGGTGATAATTTGGTTAGAACACTTGCTTGGGAAATAAATAACTGTGCTGGTGAGAATATGAATTTCTCAATTTTTAGAAAGTAATCTAACATCTATTACAATTTAAAAAAGATTAAATTGCAGCTGGGTGATGGGTGGATGTGAGTTCATTATACAATTCTTTCTAATTTAGTTTATGTTTGAAATTTACAACAGTAATATTAAAAAATGCACAAATATTTTCATCAAGCAGCCTCAGTTTTGAGAATATAGTCTAAAGAATTAAATACACCAGCATGCATATAAATGCCGGATGTTTGCTGATGATGTTGTGAGAAAAAAAAGAGGAAAGGACAACTTAAAAGCTCATTAACAGGGCTATGATTGAGTAAATTATTCCAATAATTTATTGGACACCCATATTATGGCATACCTATCCCCCAGATTTTTAACAGAGTTAAAAATAGGAATTGGAGAAAATTCTGTTGAATTGAAAGATGTCCATAATACATTAGGAAAGGAGAAAATCAAATTTAATTCATAGAGTATGCTTCTAATTTTTATGTGACAAGAGAGAAAAACAACTCTTTATTTATATATGTTCATAGGAATACGGTGAAGGTGTATGAAAGATTCATGCCACGCTGTTATGATTGGTTAATGTATGGAGGTGGGAGAAAAGGGAAAAATAAAGCTAAACAGAAAAAAATAATTAAAAATTCCAAGAAATATGTATTAAGTAACAATTTACTAGGCACTACATAAGACATTAATACCAAGGTACACAAAACAGCCTTAGGTTCCACCTTATTAGAACTTTCAGGATATTCAAAATTAAACAGAAAATGTAAGAAAACAAACAACAAATTTAATTAAAAAAAATAACATGAGAAGGCACAAATACTGTGTACTAAGAAAGATAATAAAGAGGGTGGGGTCAGGACATCAGCTGTCCCAGTAGAAGGTAACTGTCCCAATAGAAGTTATTTGGGATGAGCATTAATGGAGCAGGACCCAGGCCTCCCAGTGTGAACCCTGGAAAGCCATCAAGTATTTCTCAAGAAGCAAGACATGGGATAGAATAGCTTGAAGTTGGAAAAAAAAAACCATAAATCAAGAAGACACATGGGAGAATTTGCGGAAAATCCAACTTTATCCTCATCTCTCAACCATATACTACACCATCCACTTTAGTATGGATCCTTTATTACTGTGAAAGCTTACACTTCTATTGCTTTGTTAATTCTCTTCCACACTAGACTGCTAGTCTTTTGATAGTTTCCTGTGACTCTGTTTCTCTTTCCCACCACTTTCCTCCGCCCCAAACACTGAATGAAGACTGAACACAGAAGGTGCAAAATGTGTTTTCTGACTGAATAGAGGAAGAGATTTTTCTAAGTTTATAAATTTTCAGGAGTGGACTGGGATGGATGTAATCATTAAGAAAATGTGAGAGATCTTTGATTTCAAAGCTTTGAGTAAAGGTAGTAAACAAGCAGGTAAAACATTGATGATGATATTGCATACTTCTTTATAAAATGCTTTTATCTCAATACTTTCGTAACACCCATCTCCTGTAATATCTTCAGTAAAAGAAGTAATGATAGTGTTTATTTAATTAAACCAGAAAACACATCTCTGCTTAAGTAAATGGGAATCATTGTACATCAATGCAACTATCAGCTGTGTTTACTTTTCGTAAGGCTTAGATGCTAAAGAATTTGCCTGCAATGTGGAAGACCTGAGTTTGACCCCTGGGTCAGGAAGATCCCCTCAAGAAGGGACTGGCAACCTTCTCCAGTATTTTTGCCTGAAGAATCCAGTGGACAGAGGAGCCTGGCAGGCTGAAGTTCATGGGGTCACAAAGAGTGGGACACGACTGAATGACTAACATTTTCACTTTTCTTTCAAGCCTCCATATATAAGTTGCTTAAATTCCAGTGACTAAGCGCCAAATTATTTAAAGTCAATCAGGTTAGTAGTCTTCAGTTTGATTTGTTTGGGTGCCTAATATTTATATTAACCTTATCTGATATCCACAGCACTACAAATAGTTGAGAGCTAATTTGGAGCTCTTTTCTCAAACTCAGCAAAGCAGCTTCAGAAGTTTCTAGGGTACTTTTTTACTCCTGTGGCTATTAGAGTGAGATGGTTGAAAAGGGCCTCATCAGTCAGGCCAGGTCAAACTTTCCGTAACTGTCAAGTAGAAGAAAAGCCATTTGGCAATAATTGAGAAAGTTGGTTTCAAAGCAAGGGGGCCTGGTGATTCTATATCATATATTCTATATTGTGCTTTTCATCAAAATGTACCACATTTCAGTAAATGCAAGAGGAGTTATATTTTGAAATAGTGATGGTACTCCTCCATTATTGATTTCAAGTCAACTAAACTCTTTGATAGCAAAATAGTTTCTTTCCCTGGAAGTTCACTGACTAAAACACCTAGAAATACATGCACTGAGAAATCACTTTTCTTAGGATGTATTTAGTTTTTGTTTTTGTTTTTTTTTTAAATATGGAAAGTTGAACAGTCACTTTACTCAAAACCAGGGGATTCATTCCAAGGAATTCTCAGGTCTGGAACCAGGAATCTGGGAGGAACCTGGCTTCTAGTAGGATGAAAATGGCACTGTGATTATAGCTGCAGTAATGAGGAGTGTGTGTATGAGTGTGTATACGCACATATGTACGTAAATCTTACAGCATTCCTTCCAGTTCTCTGACAGAAGTTGCTACAGTCACCTTTATTTTCTCATAACTTATAGGTAAAGTCGGGCTTCTGAAAACTCCACAGAAGATTTCATAATACCTTGGGATTAACTTACTCAAATACATTAAATTATTATAAACCCTTTTGTTAATTTCCTCTCAAATGATGCATGGCTTTACCTTTAGTAGATAGAGTTTCATGTGACTTAACAGTCAACTGATGCTCAATATGTGCTACTCTGCCTTCTGACACTGCAATGTTGAAATTTTTTTTATTGTTCTATTTAGTTAGTAGCTGTTACCTCTATTGAATTATTATATATGGTAGGCTCTGGGATTTGCACTTTATCCAATTTATTCCTCATAGTGACTTGTAGTTGTTACTACAACTTTATAGGAAAGGAAACTGAGTCTCAGAGGTCATGCTATGTGGCTTCACAAGTGACACAGACAAAATTCAAACTCCAGTGTGTCTCTGGCTGTTACAGTTTTATGCATTCAATATGTCAGCACTTATGACTGTGTTTATCAGTATCCCCAATTTTTCCCTTTCCTGAAGAACTGAATCCTTTTAAGCCTCTCATCTAAGCAGTGTCCAGTTCTACGTCTTCCAGCCACATTCCACCCACCTCCTGCCATCTATCTGTCCTTTGCAGTAAAAGGAGTTTGCATTCCCACAGACTCTTAGGAAAGAATAGTAAAGTGGAGAAATAATAATTTTTTTTTTTTTTAGATCTAGTCCAGGCACTGCCCCTAATTTACTGAATGATTCTTCGAACTTCATTATCCTCTGCTCACATTTTTTTCATCAGAGATATAACAGTGATACATTATTTATCTCCCAGGATCACTCTGAGGATCCTACCAGGTAGATAAATGTGCGAGTGCTCTGAGGAAGATAAAGTGCCATGTAAAAACAATGCTGGTCTGATTATCTGCCCTGTGTCTTCTACACAAAGGGGACTGAATCAGCAGCCTTCCCAACAATAAGAGTTTTGTGATACATCCAGCATACCATGGTCAGTCAGCCATAGCAGTGTCCAGTTCCACCGGGAATGTTATCTCTGAGGAGGTCTCTCTATTCATTCTTTCATGAATGGAGGCCCCGTGAATTCAGGTGGCAAAATGACCATTTATACCAAGGGACCTGTTGTTCCAGGCCATTAATTGTTAAGTTGCATGTGGAGCTTGTTTCTGTTTATCTGTGAAACATTCTACCTTTATGGATCAGCACTCTCCAACTCCCACAGTCGGAGTGAATTAAATTTCTCTCACTTTCAAAATTTTATTACAAGATTTTATGTTTCTAGGTATCAGGAAATCAATCACCTGAGACCACTCTTTGGTCATATCTGACAGAGAAGCTTATTATCATGGAAATAAGATCTGTTTCAATTAGGTTTTAGGGTTTCTTTCTAAAATGATTAGGTCATTTCTTCTTGTTTTCTTTCCTTCCCTGCTCTGGAATTCTATGTTGTACTCTGGATGAAACCCACAGCAGAATTCCTATAGCAGAGTTGTATGCTGGGTTCTCAGAGCCCTGTCTCTTGCCAGGCTTTCTGGACAGCTTTTATATAAGTGCAGGTCATTCTGGGTGAGGGGGCAGTGTGCAGTTTTCCTGATTTAAAACTGGGTCTCCTCACTTTGGGTGATCATCTTTATATTCCTGTCATGAAGCGATTGCTGTCTCAATTTTCTTTTGTTGGGAAAAGTCATATTCTTTTTGGTTAAAGTGCAATAGCTAAGGTGAAAGATTAGACAGCTTCCCTACTGAGCCCATTAGAAGGAGGCATGTCAAGCCTAGAATTGGGGAATATGGAAGACAAGCCATCCATCTTGAGGGGAAGGGTATGGTGGCTCTGCCAAGTTAAGTCACTTTAGCCCAGAACATTTCTGAAGGTCTTAGGAGGCAGAGCTAGTCAATTATAATAGCCTGGGGGAAGGTTAATCATTTCTTCTCTCAGAAACTCTGTGGGGCAGAGTCCTGCATTAAATTCTGCCCCCACCCAAATAAAAATAACAGATGATATGTGTCCTCTTGCCATTTTAGCAACCTACACACATCTAACTGAAGCACTGCTCTTGTCTTATTAGTTTCATAATGGCTACTGAGAAAAGTCTGATGCTGCTAGAATCCAGAAAGAGTTTACAAAGCTTTCTAGATGCTAAAGTGTTAATTACTAAGATTTTTTCACCCTTGCCTGTAGCTATAGGTAGGTCTATTTCCATTTATAATATGGCTGACTCCTCAGTTAATTTGTTGGTACTACTAATAAAAGCTAATTAATATTATCAAATTTCTAGGTGGCAACTCAATGTTAAGTGCTTTACATGTATTGTCTCTTTTACCAGCACAACAATATCATGAGTAATTAACATTATTCATGTCATTTTGCAGAAGTAAAAGTCAAGTACACAGAGGTTCAATGTCTGGCTTCTGATTACACAGCAAGTGGGTGAAGTGGGATGTGAATTCAGTCTGATTTCCAAAGTCTGGTCAATGAAATGTAAGATTTTAGTGGTAGGTGTGGTAATATTAGTATGTTATATTATGCAACATATATGTACACATCTGTGTACCACATATTACTACTTCTCTACTAATTTTTTAAAATTAATTGACGGCTTCTGGCTGTACTGGCATCTTTAATACATCCCTTTTTAAACCTGGGCATTGAATAAGTATTCTTGTCTTTCTTATTTTATTCCTAATGCCAGGCTTCTTAAAATACTGAGGATGAGTGAGGAGCTACTAATGACAAAAGTGATCTAACCAACAAGTCAACTGACATGAGATGAGACCTGCAGACTTAAAGCCTGCTGTAGTATTTGCTGCTCCTTGGAGCACGTGAACCAACAAAGCAAGCATATGGGCTCTTCATGTGAGCAGCATGCCCTGTAGAGAAGTATTCAGACTATGTTACCTTCCCTCTGTTACCATCTGAGTAAAGGTAACTAATAAAATACCAAGAAAACTCCACAAGAAAACAATTTCATGATCAAAGCTGGTATTGGACACAAATGACAAGAAAACATGGTTTCATTCTTCCTGCATTTCATGTTTCCATTAGAGGTAGACTTAGCCTATAAACTGGGCTCCCTGGTGGCTGGGGCAGTAAAGAATCTGCCTGTGATGCATGAGATCCGGGTTCACTGGGAAGGTCCCCTGGAGAAGGGAATGACTACCCACTCCAGTATTCTTGCCTGGAGAATTCCATGGACAGAAGACCTTGGGGGTGGGGGGGTGGGGGGTGGGAGGGCGTGTGGCTCAAAGAGCTGGACAAGACTGAGCAACTAACACTTTCACTACCCTATATTTCCTTAAACCCATGCCGCATTTCTCTCTTTATAATATCAGGGAACCATTTTAAAGCACAGCAGTCCATCTCATTGTCTCCTTCTAAAGGTCAACAGGACAAGTCACACTGTAGAAAGGCTTGCGGTTTTTTGAGCTTTTCTAATAAGGACTTTAAAAATGCTATTAATGTTTAAAGGCTGGAGATATATATATATATATATATATATATATATATATATATATATAATATGCAGGCTGCCTAGAAATTTATTTTATATACATGAGTAGATTTTTCTGTCATAGCAGGACAGTTCTGTATTAGCAATCATGTACTTTTTGCAGACTTTCAAGTAAATGCTTAATCTAACTCAATAAACTCACTTATTTGCTAAGTAATTACTCTAAGCGGAAAATCACAATTAGTTTACATGTGTGAACAGAACTCATTCTAACAGCAAAAGGAACTGTGCCCATTTTCCATCCAGATCAAATCTATCTGCCTTGTGAAGAGCCTCCCTCAAGGTAGGATAAGGCATCTCCTGGCACAAAAACAGTGCCAGTAAAACAGGTCTTCCACTCACCACTGGGTTTCGTAATCATGTGTTACAGTCTTGGTACATGCCAGGTTCTCTGCTAAACACTGTGTGTGCATCTTTCAATCTGTCACCCCATTTTCTCCATTTTACATAAAAGGAAATTGAGCCTCAAAGATACTAAGTACTTCCCAAGACCAGGAAAAGCTGCAACTCAGACTAGTTCTGCAACTCAAACTAGTTCAAATGTGACTCCAAACTTACAGTCACAACTAATACTCCCTTCCTGTTGCATATCACAATTCTTACAAAACACCCTTGAGTTTTCCCAATGTGGGACAACAATCCACTCTATTATATCGTTAAACAAAAATTCTCAAACCAGAAAGGTCAAAATAATTAATATTCAATAAAAGTGGCTATATTCTAGAAACAAACAAACAAAGGCCATCTTTTGCTTGTTATTTTGTTTTCTAGTCATCTCCTGGTAGGAACTAACCAGGTAAATGAAACAGGTTGTCTTAAAGGTGGACACGCCTTCTCTAAACAAGAGCTGAACCTTCCCCACAGCTTGGCCAAACTTCAGACAGCTCTCGTCCTGTCTCTAGGGCCCTGGCCTCCTTTTCCTTAGAGCATTTACTTCAGAAAACTTGTAATTCCACATTCTTTCTCTGTTCCTTTGATGTGTAAAGATTTTTAAAACTTCGTTTCAGTGTTACCACCCAGGATTATTTTTCTCCAGGGTCCAGGCGCCCTCACTTTGAAACCTCGCTTTCGAGGAAGGACCGCGCTCCTTCCGACTTCTGAGGGAAACGTCAGAGCCTACCTTGAGGCAGCGCGCTGGCCCCAGCTCACGAAGCGGCCTCGGCCTTGAAGACACTCAAAGGAGGGGCTTAGTGCTCCTTCTGGCGAAGCCAATCAGCCAGCACAGAAGGTCCATGGACTATGAGCCGGCACTCCAGGCCTTAAAAACGCTCCAGTTTTTTTTTTTCCCCACATTGAACTGAGCTCAGATCGAATTGTGGGCTCCTTCTCTACCATTGCCTGGAATAGATCTCCCTTGCCTGTTTACCTCTGTCCGAGATAAATCTGTCTTGTCATGACTGCTCTCAGAAAAATAGTGGGAAAAGTGCAGATGATGTCTAATGGCTTTCTTCCATTTTAACTACACAGCAATTCATTTTTATTCCAGTTTCCTGGAGGATTAAATTTATATGGAGAAAAGCGGTTCTTCCACCAGGGGGTGGGGGGTCACGCACTGAAAGCCACCTAGCCCATCAGGGCCCCAGCTCCAGCTGCCCCGTCCGGTACCCATGTGATTAGCTGGGTCCTCACCACCGACTCTGGTGTGACTCTTCAAGAGAGCTGCTCTAGATGTTTCCAAAATGGAGCACTCATCACTGCTGTTTTGCTGGCTACAGCTCAAAATCCCCCATTTTAACAGCAATGTGTTGGCTATTACGGGCTAATTAAACTCGCTTTGAATAATTACATAATAAATACCCCAAATTTAAATGTACCACAAAATCATCTTCTAATCAACCTCTAAAAATATGACCTAATAAGTAATACATTCCTTTAAATGATTGTGATTACTTAGTTAATAAAAAAATGCACCTTGTGCAATATACATATCTTTATTCCTAATGTGGTTAATGGGATCAGTTCAATAGAAATCCTCTGATCTTTTCTCAAAATAGCACACTGGAAAACCACACGAAATTGCCTAGTAATTGCAGCAAATTTAGCCTAATGAATAGTAATACATGTAAAGGACCTTTTGCCATCAAATTTAAAATTTATGCCAGCCATGGAAATTATTTAAATGAATCTTTTAAAAATTAATCTTATATTTGTGAGGTGCCTGAATTCTAAAAGAACAACTTTCTGCATTCCAAGAAATTAAAGTGCCACTTTTCCTAAACTAGAGTGTCTTATTTCTCTTGTATTACAAAAAAGTAACTTAATCTCTCTGAATCTCCTTAGCTATGAAAATACTTCAGTTTGGCCAAATCATAAAATAGAATATTGCTCATGAAGAACTAAGGACAATGATGAGCACAGAACAAATCTTTGCTAAATTGTTAGTTGCTTTGTTATCTATTATTACTCATTTATCCCAAAGTCTGATCAACCGATAGGCAACCAACAATATTTTTTTAAATATTTATTTATTTGGTTGTACTGGGTCTTAGTTTCAGCACTCAGGCTCTTTCACTGTGGCATGTGGGATCTAGTTCCCCAACCAGGGATTGAACTTGGGTCTTCTGTCCTGGGAAAGTGGAGTCTTAGCCATTAGACCAGGAGGGAAGTCCACAAACAGTATTTTTTTGAGGGGCTGTATGCTCATCCCCATTGGTTCAACTAATGTTTAAGAGATTGCCTCCCAAATGATAATCCTTTTCTTCTCCTATTACTACACTGATTTTTTATTATTCAATAGAGCTTTTCTTTCTCTCCTTCGACAAAGGTTTAACTGATTTGAGTGTGGCCCCATATCCTATGAGCTACCCACTGCCCACATTCACACACAAAAAGAATAAATATATTATTTGAAGTATTCTATATCTAAGAGGAAATTTTCCTCCCTAAATAGGGCTCCCAGGAAACAAACCTGATAATGTTCTCTTTGGAACAAATGACAAACCAGTTTTCATCAGGAAGTTCCCATACCAAAGAAGATCATTATCTTCATTTAGGTATCAGATATCAACATAAAAATCACCTTTTCCAATTTCTTCAGGAGTTTTGAGAAAAAACAATCTATTTAGAAGAAGTCCTCAAAATTAGGATGTACTGACATGATTAAGGGTCACTGTGGAACTTCAGTGGTTAATGGTGTTGTTATTTGTCAATTTATTAATAAATCAAAGTAATCTGTTTCATAAAAACTGTGTTTCAGTGAAAAAAGAAGTCTTAGAAAACATGTATATTTATATAACACATATATTAATAACAGCAAACATTCATATTGAATGTATCATGAGCAAGGCATTGTTTTATCACATGCTATCCACGGTATTAATTCACTGACTCTAACAACCATATCGCTAGGATGAAGGGAAAGCACAGAAGGAGCAAGTGCTTTTGACAAAAATATGAAGGAAAATCAGCCACTTCTCACACGTCCAGACAGCTAAAATCAGGCATTTTAGGGCAATGGTGGCCTGCGACCTAGTTACCAATGGCTGTTTCAGATTTCCGCCTGTCGACTAAGAGTTGGGGTTCAATTACACCTGCTGGATTGAACAGCCACCCTCTCATACTCTAAAACACTGTTTATAACAATGTGAAATTGTCATCTGACGCTAAACACACCAGACAGTGTGGCTGGAATCAAGTATAATTGAGTTCCATGTATTCCCACATTCCCACACAGGGGGTTGCTCCTGATCTAGTTTCAACATGTACAGTTCCCATCAGGAGGCCTTAGTGGTTTCATCAGTTGCCCACCAATTTTCAGCCAGGAAAAGTAACAGCTTTATGTAAAAGGAAAAAAAATAGCTTGAATATTCTTTTTTATATAACTGAATCGGGAAAAAGAAAAGCCACCATTTATGCTCTAGTTTACGCCAGGCATTGCAGTAGGTATCTTATATATATGCTATGCTATGCTATGGCACCGCAGTCGTGTCTGACTCTTTGTGACCCCATGACCTGTAGCCCACTAGGCTCCTCTGTCCAATATGTTCGTTTTAATTCTTGTAACAAACTGAAAAACAGGTGTTACTTTAATGTCAAAAATAAAGAGCCTGTTCCTTATAAAGAATAGCTGAAAAATGGGTAGAATGAAAGTTGTCCTTTTGTAGAATGGAACTGAAAGTGCAGACTTTCTATTTGTTTCCCCAGAGTTTAACACAACAGTGAGTGCACAATAATTCTCAACACTCTTTGGTCAGTGGCGAGACTAACAATCCACCAAATAAATATTCAACCTCCCTCTTCATTAAGAGATCTGGGTGGAAGTGCATGGTATTAAAATGTATCAAGCATTTCATACAAGGTATTAATTTACTTGTATTCAAGATGATGCCAGATTTTTCCTGTTTACTTCATTAATGCCTTAGTGAGTGCTCAGTAGCTTTAGGAAGACACCTAAATCATAAGCATAGTACATTTTCAGAGAAGAAGGCATTTTTGGGAGAGTTTTGGGCAGGGTGATTAGAGAAATTTCATATGTAAATATTCAGGGAGACTGAAAGACATTGGTATGAAATACACAGAACATTTGGGTAATCTGCCTCTAAAAGTAAATTTGGATCTTTTCCAAAAATATTTGTCTTCACTTGCTTAAGGAGTAGCAAAAGTGCATAGCAGGTATGCTGCTGCTGAGCATGTGTGCTCACCTGTGTCCAACTCTTTGTGACTCCATGGACTATAGCCCACCAGGCTTCCCTGTCCATGGAATTTTCCAGGACAGAGTACTGGAGTGGGGTGCCATTTCCTCCTCCAGGAGATCTTCCCAACCCAGGGACTGAACCTGCCTCTTGCTTAGCAGGTATATCAAGTTATAAATATTTAACCCAATATACTACTTTCCTAAACAATCAGCTTCCCCAAATAAAACCTACTGATATCTGACATAATTTCTATCGAAGTATATCTAACAATATCCAAAGTCTAATAATATCAGCAACTGCAATTTTTGATTATGTTGTTTTATTTTGTGTTCAAGACACAAAGCAAGTAAGGGAAAGCTATTTAAGAGATCAGAGGAAGGCTATCCTAGCAAACAATATTTAAAGAGGATAACAAAAAACAACTCGTCAAATAAAAACAAACAGTTGGAAAATAGGAAAAAAATCATATGAACTAAGAATTTCACCAGAAGCTGTCATACAAACAGAGCCAATTATGCCAAAAGAGCAACACTGCAAGAATTATTAAAGATGGTCGTAAAAAAATTACAGGGAACTGGATAGAAGAATACAGTGCAGAAAAGAGATCTCACAGAACTTAATATAGAAAGAGAAACCATGCATGGACTATACTATCAAGATACCATCTAGGGGAGGTAAGATCACAAGAACAGCCTATGTTGGAAGATGTCATAAAACAACAGAATCTGAAGTTTAAGCCTTAAGAAGAACTGATGAGTTGAAAACTAGGGAATAAGGAAAGAAACACCGAGGCAGGAGGGCAGTAAAACTAGACTTGGTACATGAATGTCGTAGCTGTCATCAGATGGGGTCAGTTCGTACTGTGTCTTGGACATCCAGCAGCAGATTTCCGGGCTATGGAACAAAATCAAAATTCATGCAGCGAATCTTCCATGGAACAACACAAAGGGGTTTCCTGCTCATGGAGCTTTTCTTATGTGGTGAAGATTCTCACTATATGCTAATAAACAAATAATGAACAGAAAAATAAGCACTACTGTTTCAGATAAGAGAGAAGTTAGTAAAGAAAAGAGAAGCAGAAAAAATATCTGGAGTATGTTATTAACAAGCTGCTCCTTGCTTTTGGTGTTATAATATTTAACAAAGCCCAGTGAATAAAAAAGAAGAGGAAGATGACAAAATGGTTTAAAAGAAGAAAGAAGGGGTGATAGTCTCTCTCTTTTTGCATGCCCACCATTCTCTTATTAGAGCCAGCAGAGACAAAGGGAAAGACAGAAAACTAGTCTATAAGGAAAGGTTAGTAAGACCTAGGAGCAATGGCTAGAAGAATGGATCATTTAACTATGCTCAAGAAGGGGGAAGAAAAGTGACCATTTAAAATATAATTAGACTTCTTACACGGAAGTGACTAGGTACTCAAGGTGACGATTCCATATAAAGAAAATGATAGCCTCCACTCAGACAGCAAAAGATGGATTTGGCCCAGAGGAAAACCAGCAAGTACTATAATTAGTAAGAAGCTAGACTGTTTTCAACATTATGTTAATTAACTAGAAAATACTGGAAAAGAATCAACTTCTCTCATGCTAACTGGGAAAACAAAAGCAAATTAACACAAATATAGACGCACACATATCAATGTATAACAAATACCAGACTTGGTTTTATGAATGATCCACGCTGGAAGATCTCGGAGAAGATACAAAAAAAAGACAGTCATGGTGAGGAACATGAAATAGAGAAATGGGGGAAAAAAGACAGTTGAGGGAGGGATAAGGCACAGAGATGGACTGACATAATGGACGAAAAAGCACTAGCTTTTCCTTTTTGACTAACATAGAGAGAATGAGAATAAACAAAAGAGGGGGCCCAGGACAGAATCAGGAAAGGACCACATCTGTCTAGACAACTAAGAGGGAATGGATGATCACCAGGTCACCTTCTAATAACTGTATATGAAAAATGTTTTGGAGGCTGAGAATTTTGATATGTGGGATGGAGGTGAGAGAAAGAAAGATGGGAAGAGAGCCAGGATGGACCTTCAAGGCCTTCTCCTGCTGAGAGATGACAGCTGAGCTTCTGTTCCTCGTGGGCACTCAGTAAGCTTCTCTAAGTGCTGACAGTCAGTAGTCTTAGCCAGTGCAGAGAAGTGATATTCAAAAGGAGGTGCAACATATGTATCATGAATCATTTTTTATTCAAATATCAGAATGATTAGATTAAAATGATATTCTTCAGAAGAATTGCACATTGATTTTTTTAATTATGATATGAAGTTCTCCTGGGGTAACAGGTGACATCTACAGAGGTCATGAGTTATCCCATAGTGGTGAGTCCATATCTACCTCAATGATTCGAACCCTAAACAAGACAATTACTGAATTTTAAGAAACTGCTTACAAAGGAAAACCAATGCAAATTACCCTAATACTTGGTATTATGAGTATGTAGATGAAATTCAGGCTATGATTCATTCATTTTCAGGGTCCACAGCTACCGCTTGATGGTACAAGGCTGTAGGTAAACAGCGGTTGCTTAGTTGCTAAGTCATGTGTAACTCTTTTGTGACCCCATGGACTGTAGCCCGCCAGGCTTCTCTGTCCATGGGACTTCCCAGACAAGAATACTGGAGTGGGTAGCCATTCCCTTCTCCTGGGATCTTCTCGACCCAGGGATCCTGCATTGGCAGGCAAATTCTTTACCACTGAGCCACCAGGGAAGCTGTATTTATGTATTAATCACACTTTATCACAAAGAAGGAGGGTAAATTATGTATCACCTAGAGTTAAAACACATCAACTTGAATTTTAAGGAGACATGGGAAGACTCAGATATGTCTCTATTAAATGAATCAGACTGTACCTGTACTGCCATAATACTCTTACTTTCAAAATTCAGAAATATATCACTCAAGATAATTTGCTGGCAGAATGAGAGGTGAAGACTTTTTGTCAGTAGAAAGGTCAAATAATTTTCCAAAATGCAATGCAATTTTTAAGCTTTACAGTTTCACTATAGGTGACCCAAGGGAGATCCCCTTAAACAATTATATTGAAAATTACATTGTGAGCTAATGGAACGTGAACAGTAAGGTACAAGCCTTGTGTGCTGTCCTCTACTGCTTTTTCTGAAATACATAATCTTGGTGAGTTTTGTTTTAAAAAACTTCTTTTTTCCAATAAATGTAGGTAACTGTATCCATGTAAAACCTAAGAACTCATCTTACAATGAGATGATTTTTCATAAGGAGGACTTCTAGATATAAGTGCAAGGATCTTTTTTTAAGGACTATAGCATGCAACAAAGATTTACAGTTGAGCCAAAGAAAGTAAGAAAAAAAGTCGACTAACCTAACCCACCTGAGCTCGGCTCACAGGGGTCAATGTCCTCATCATCACTGGGACACTCTGCTGAGGCCACAAGGATGTCATCTGTAGTCTGTAAAAGAATCACATTCAGTAGATTACTTTAACGGGACGTAACAGATCTTTTCATCTTTTGTCTTGTGGACTAAACACCATTTGCATTTACCTGTCAGATTGAGAAACCAAATTCAATATTTCCCGTCCCAAGGACACAGAGCTTACATTCTTCAACATATGTTAGGTTCCTCATGGAAAAATTGGCATATTTGTGAAACCTTGATTCTAGCTTATTTTTCATGAGGATAGGTGGCAGCCAACTTGTAGATACCCATCCATTTAACTGCATGGTGAAGCTGCACACAGGGGCAGACAGCAGTTTAAAAAACAGCCTGGCATAAACAGATGATTTGAAATTTATTACAGCCCTGGAGTGCTACAAGGTATGCATCAGTGGGCTTTATGCCCTGCCTGTGCTTGGCTTCCTGAAAGCAGAACAGCTATAACCTTTTATATTCATGACCAAGTAGAATTCAATGTATCTTTGAGATATAGCCTGTCTTTATTAGGAAACACAGATTAAGCAGAGAATATTTTTTCACTGATGCAAAAAGGGAAGCAAATATAGTTCATGGAAGGTATTTTTAAAAATTTTTGTTGAGCTTTCACACTCAATTCTCATCTTTGTAATATTCAGATATCAGGCATTATTTCCCCATTGTCTTTGCCACCATTAAAGTTTCAGAATAAATGAAGAGTACTGGGGGGGATGGTATTTTACAGCAAACAGGATAGAGGTGACAGTTTTCTTTGTGACATTTTAGTTGCTTCATTGCACTTACAGCTAAGAAGATAACCATCAGTGTAATAAAAAGCAGAGTGTGTAAATCCTAGCAGTTAGTCACATAATCAACACATTTACAAGCATTAAAGGCTATTCTTTACTGTCACTTATAAGCAGCAGTAAACTCAGCACAGATATTTCATAGAAACTGAAGGTTTGCATCATATTTGGCTAAAGCTAAGGCAACACAGACAAAATTCAAGGTACAAGAAGGAAAATATCTCATTACATCTGTTAAGGATTAAGAGATTATAACTGTTTAGACAATACTCAGAACTGCAATGTTGATAAAATCCTTATTGAAAGTAGAATTATAATAGGAGTCTTAAGGGAAAGAAAAATAAGAAATATGATAAAATATATTTTTATTAAGGGAGTATCTAATAGAGGGTAGTGCGCCATGGTTAGTCACTCAGTAACGTCCAACTCTTTGCACCCCCGTGGACTGTAGCCCACCAGGTTCCACTGTTCATAGGGATGCTTCAGGCAAGAATGCTGGGGTGGGTTGCCATTCCCTTCTCCAGGGCATCTTCCTAACCCAGGTATCAAACCCAGGTCTCCTGCATTGCAGGTGGATTCTTTACCCTCTGAGCCATCAGGGAAGCCCAATAGAGGGTAAAGTATAATTATATAAATATTAAGAGAATAGTGTCTCCATTTGAAAAATGGAGACAAGGGATGATGCATATTTGTGACAAAAATTAGGCTCAAAATGTTTCAAGTACAATGTCTTTAATTAAGAATAAAGAATTTGTTCAGATGTTAGTGCTTCATAATATAACTTTATATAGTATTTTTAATAGTATTTTCAGATGGTTTCACGTTATTCTTCTCTTAATTCCTTTTGGCAATTAAGTTGGGAGACCAAATTCATTTATTTTGCTGCTGTCATATTAAAAGAAGAAGTTTAAATGCTGGTTTTCCTGGAATTGTAACTGTTAATGCCAGTGATAGTCACCAGCAATTGGTGTGATAGTCACGTAGGTATCTTTCATTAAAGTGAGCTTTAAAAGGCAAAAACATATCCTTCTTTTGGCACGAGCACTTCTCTCAGGATAACATCCAAACTGACTTGATAATAACAAGTTATTGGATTAAGAGGTCTGCCAGGTCAATTGTTCCAGTTCGCCCCAGAACTGATAATCTGCTTTTCAAAAGCCAACTTCAGGGGGAAAGCTACTCTTTTTTTTTTTTTTAAACTACAGTGGATACTCTTTAAAATTAATTTCAAGTTAGAGAAAAATTTCTCATTTTCCTTGAGGAATTTTAACTCTATTGATGAAATCTAGAAAGAGACCTTGTTTTGTTCTTGGTTGGGGGAGGGGGAGGAGGAGCAGGATGTGGACAAATTCTTTAATCTAGTGTTTCTCATCCTGGCAGTGCTGTGGTCCCCTCTCCCTTCCTCCATCTGGGAAAACATTTGGTAATGTCTGGAGACATTTTAGTTGTATCAGCTGGGTGCAGGGTGGGAGTAGGTGAGCTCCTATTAGCATTGAATGAGTGGTCATCAGGGATGCTGCTAAAAATTCTAAAATGTATGTGACTGCAAGCGCCCCCAGCAAAGAAAGATCTGACTCCAAAGTTTTCAAAGTGATAATAGTGCAGAAGTTGAGAACCTCTGCTCTAAAAACTCAAAAACTGTTCTGTTCCTTGTTTTTCTCATCTGAAAAAATTGGAGAGCACTGTCACTGTCGTTTTAAAGATTAATTTAGTACATGGAAAGTAACTAGAATAGGACCACCTTTTAAATATTTACAAAAGTTGTGATAGTATCAACATTATCGTCTCACAAATGGTGCACTGATTTAATAGTTTTTGCACTATATAATTTAATTTTAGATATTAAACTGGAAGTTGCACATATGAATTATTCTCAACTCTACATCTCTTGTTAGTTTTTATACAAGAATAGAGTAGCTCTATCGGTACTTGGTTGCACTAACTTTCCATCTTTTGCTTCCTAGATTTAAATTCTGAATTAGAAGTCAAACATAAATAATAAAGGTTTCTTCCTAAAAGAAATCCAAAGACAAGAAATGAGTAACTCAGTGTAGTGTTTCAGGCAAACTAAATTATTTAGGCTGCCCAAGTTAAATTTTGTTTTAAAAGTCGACCTATTTTTTACATTCCACAGCCTTCTGGAACAATTCCACAGCAAACAGAAAGTGTCAGAATGTTCTCAGTGTTATCTTTCACAAATCACAGTCCCTAAAATAGCAAAAGATGTCATAGAATAAATAGTACCTTCTATAGCCCTTTACAGTAGAAAAAATGTCAGTATGCAAATATGACCCTATTGTACAACTATATTTTAGTTTTCAGTGTAGTTTCCCTGATATAAACAATACACTTTTTTCATATTTTTCTCTCAGAAATTAAAATCCAGCAACAGTCTTGTGAATAAAGATCTCAAATCAATAGATGCCTTGATAGAAATCATCACTGTATGAAAAATCAGGAAGTGGCTTAAGTGTAGGGAGGAAAATCAAATTTCATTCCAGGGGCTGAATTAACTAAACACTTTTCTAGCCAAAGCTGTGTAATTTAAATTTAATTCACTGTGTTTGGAACTGTCTCCCTATGACATGCTGTTGAAGAGAGGTAGAAGAAACTCAAATATGTCACATTAATCAATTCTATTCTTCAATATACTTTTCCCTGATGTTTATAACCTTTTCCAGAAAGAGACAACCTGCTGAAGAAGACAGAATAGTGATCAAGCAAAGGCCTTGGCTTTTCATAACCATACATTTAGGTAAGTGTCCCTAACTGTGTATGTAACCACTCATAGGTCAAAGAGCATGCTGGTCTTCCTGAATTCAGAGTGGTCTGAATACGTTCACGGCCAATGTCTGTGCTTATTCAAAATGTCTGCTAAAACTACTTTATGTTTCTTTACCTTTAGGGAAAAAAATGACTTGTACACAACTCAAGGATTAAATGCACTAAAACTTAATTCACAGGTTTTATGGATCAATACCAACCTGGGATAGGGGAGGAAAATGTACTCAGAATGGGAGCAAAAGGAAGTTTTTAATGTACAATAAGACATGAGAAAAATCAGGAGGTTGCTGATTTTTAGTTTATTTTACATACTAAATCAACATTAATTTATTTAATGTCCAGGGTTATTAGGTAATAACCATTCAGTGGGTTAGAAAGTAGAGAAACACTGATGTATTTTTGTTCTGCAGAGAAACTTTTTGCCCATCACCAAATTTAAAGACGGAATTTGTGGCATATTTACTTTTTTGAATATAGCACAATTGCATATCTGTGTGGTAAGAAGATATG
This sequence comes from Muntiacus reevesi, assembly GCF_963930625.1. Lineage (NCBI taxonomy): Eukaryota > Metazoa > Chordata > Mammalia > Artiodactyla > Cervidae > Muntiacus > Muntiacus reevesi. The sequence continues at coordinate 70,788,526 of NC_089251.1, read as the reverse complement.
ATGAGAGGATAGATAAACTTAGTCTGTAATATTATATCCTTGCTCAGAATGGCAGTGCTAGACTTTATCCCTCATGGTAAACAGCTTTGCTGAAGACTGAAACATTCTAATGGAAAGACCTACAAGAAAACTCCACCAGGACAAATCTGCTTTGTAAGAAGAGGAGCACACTTAAACTGGATAAACACATCCACTATGAATTCGATACCCGCAAAGAAATTCTTGATTTACTCTAAAATTTCAATTGAAACTTTATTTCTAAACAGCAACAGTAGGGGACTTCCCTGCTGGTTCAGTGGCTAAGACTCCATGCTCCCAACGCAGGAGGCATGTTTATGGTTTTGATCCCTGGTCGGGGAACTACGATCCCACATGCTATGCAGTGTGCAGCCAGGGGAGAGGAAAAAACAAAACAAAATAAAACAAAACACAGCGGCAGTCTTTTCAGCTACACGTCCAAATACAACATAAAAATTAATTGTTTTGAGCAGTGGTGCTCCCTCATTGTAACAGTATTTAGTCAATCTCTCACGGCTGTGATGGACACTTAGACTAAGCTGACTGAGACAACTGAGTCCAGTGCCACCTAACATGTGGCGTATTTGACTAATTGATGGACACTTGTTCTGGCTGATACTTCTATTTACATGAAGCTGCTCGGGAAGGAAGAGAACATTCATATCTGCCTTTCAGCACTTAATCTGACAGTTTTTTCTATCAGATAATTTATCACTAGGTGAACTTTCCAGAAAAAAAAAAAAATGCCAGAATTCACAACCAGCGACACAAACTCCTCAAACTAGGTCTGAACCATCGCACTGATAACCCACACAGCAGGAAGTTTTAGGAGGTGGGGGAAGTTAGAGTTTTCACCAAAGTAGAAAAAGTGCAAAAAAATAAATTAAAAAAAAACAAACCCAATTGTAAGACATATACAGAATTCCAAAACAATATGATCCAATCAAACCACTAAAGAAATATATCAAATTGGTAATTTTAGTTAATCCTATTTAAAATATAGAAGGACTTTAGAAACTTTGCATATTCTGTCATCTCAGTGAAGCTTTGGTTCTTATTTTTCATTTGTTTCTTTGAGTAGCAGATGCCACATAAAGATATCAATCCCATGCTCAGTAATCTAATAAAATTAATAAAAATAATCTGAGATCCAATACGTGAAGGATCCATTTTAGCTCCAGCATGTGAGTAACAAAGAAAATAAAGATCAATTAGTCACCAACAAATTAGTTGATCTGGGCACAGCATTTTCTGATGGGCACAAAATATGGTTACTACCTGAGAGGGTTTAAGTTGTGATTCTTAGCTGCAAATAATTGATTGTGCCCATTCTACTCTACAGCATAGGAACAATTCACTCATTAATAAAAATAACAACAATCAATCTAATAGCTTATTTGGATTGAAATGTAAGAGTGCCCCCATCTCTATTACTTCATTAATATTCACCAACAACATGCTTATGCAGAATGCAGGTGTGGGTACTAATACTCTGAGTGTTACAGTTAAGTGCCAAAAAAAATACCCATTTGTAGACTTATTCACCCAGTTTGAATGTTTGAACATTGGCATTCATGAATATTTAGGGAAAAACTGAAATATCCTTGAAAACAGCCAGATTTCACATTTCTTTAATTTTTTCCCCTCAATTGATGCTTTAGGTTATTATAAAAAGTGACCATAAATCAGCTGTCTTCTTGGAAATGACAGACTTGAAAGCCATTCAATTTTCTTCAGAATTTCTTGGCTGTTTAAAATGTATGCAATGGTTTCAGAACAGTGCAAGCAAACTGGATAGAAAAACTTACCACATAAAGATATCACAAATGCCTTACTCATTCTAACATGCATTTTTATATGCATTTGATACTGGTCATCCTAACAAGAAAAGCCCTAAAGGGGAAGACAGGGATATGGAAAGAATGCCATAGAAAAATGAACTTATGAGAGAAAGAAATGAACTGAATCCCTGCTTAATGAAACAAAAAAAATTATATTTAGCAAAGTTATGCAAAAGAGTGTTAGTCGCTCAATTGTGTCCGACTCTTTGTGACCCCATGGACTATAGCCAGCTAGGCTCTTCTGTCCCTGGAATTCTTCAGGCAAGAATACTGGAGTGGATTGCCGTGCCCTTCTCCAGGGGATCTTCCCAACCCAGGAATTGAACCTGGGTCTCCTGCATTGCAGGCAGATTCTTTACTGCCTGAGCCACCAGAGAAGTCCCTGCAAAGTAAAAACCTGGTATCAGGAAGTTTGAAATTAATCTTTTAAATTAAAAAAAAAATAATTCTTATCTTTCTTTGAGATACTGATGACCTCTATGCTCATTTCCATTTTAAGCCAAAGCAAGTAGGAGCACTAGCCAAAGGAAAAGTTAAAAGGAAAGTTTAAATTTTCAGAAAGGAATTGAAATAATCTATTCTCTTGGATCCCCATGAATTAGATTTTGGGAGTGTGAGACCTCCAAAGAATGTTGGTAGTGGAGTGGAGATGCTAAAAGGGAAATTAGAATATTCATGTGATTGAACACATTTTCTCTTGGTTTGTTTTGTTTTTGAACAAAGACCTTTCTGAAATGGATCTGGACATTTCCAAATTAAATAAATAATGACAGATATTTACAGTTCTATTCTTTGAGCTGTGCCAATGTGAATCTTTAGTCTAACTATTATGACTGAATAGACTAATTAGTTACAAAGGTTGAACTGAAAATCCTTACTGGTAATGAGGTCAAAACATTTTATAATTGTAAAATGCCTATGATGGATAGTTTCAACAACATGTCCCCCAAATCCAAGTTTCCTTTGTTGGCGCTTAACATGCTAGCAAATGGAATCATGCTTTAGTCAAGCAGTTATATATCTTCTTGGACTGAGTCAGACCCTAGTGATCATTAGTCCAAGTTCTTGATTTTACATATTAGGAAACTGAAGCTAGAAAACTAAGTCTCTGTTCGATCCCAATCATACTGCAAACGAATAGCAAGATTATGAAATAATTCTGACTCCCAGTAGATTATGACTGACTATCATTCCAGGTGATTTCGATCCTTTCACTCATTACTCATCCAGTTATCTACTCATTTATCCATCCATCTCAAACCATTTTGCTTCTTAAAGGGTTTGATGTGATTAAAAAGATACAAAATGAAATAAAATTTAAGGTAAATTAAAAGGTGGGAAAGGGAAGTATTGGATTTTACATAAGTAACCACTAAACGTATCATAAAGGGCCCGCACGGGTACTAGGAGACATGTCCACATCTATTGCATCACTTGATATGGTAGCACATGAAGTGGCACTAAAAAAGGAATAAGATGAATTCTAGAGTTTAATTGTTACTCCACTTACACAAATTCAAATATTGATAGAACAATACTGATAGAACAATGTTGCTCTGAAATGGAGTAAACCCAGAAAGTTCTTTACTTGTGTTAATCTTTGCTTAACTTACTTTTTTAAAGACTTTAAACATCTGGACTCTCATCTCTGCATATATATGCATAACTAAATTCTTGGGGACAGAAAGAAAATGTAGATTACTGAATCTTTTCCTATTTTTCCCCTTGACTTAGAACATTGCAGGCCACACTGGCTACAAAATTAACTCAGTGGACTCTCTGTCTCTCTTCTCATTAATCCACTGATGAAAACTTCTGAAGTCTCTCCTATTAACTTCTGTCTTCACAACATAAGTGGTAATGAGATATTCATCTTTGTCTCTCTCACATAACCATCATCAGGATTTTGTCAAATTATCTCATTACATCTTAGGAATAAATAAGTGGAAGTGACCATTTGTTAATAATACTGACTGTTTCTTCAGTTGCAATCTAAATATGTATTCACTGATTGGGACAGTCTCACTTACATCATACCCCTAGAACTGGTGGTTTAAAGTCAAGGTATAGAAGGAGTCACAGGCAGCTAGTCATCCAGAACACTTCTTTCCTTGCAGGGCAGGACCATGAGAAAAGCTCCCTTGATAGAGCTTTAACCTGGAAATAAATGAGAACTTCCATCCCACACAATGCTTGAAGTATGTGACAGCAACAAATAGGAATGTGGTTGGAAATAATGCTGATATAATTTATTGACAGTTGGTTTTCTGGTTTGTTTGGTTTTTTTTACCCATTTGTTGTATATCTGCAAGGTTCCATACCAATATCTTAGCTAGTACCTGAGCAGCGTCTCTATGAGCGCTTCTAGCAGAGAGATTAAGAGTAAATATGGTCTGGCTTAAATGTTACACTGTTATTGTGTTCATGAACTAAGAAGATGGAGTCCTTGCTGGTTATAGTTAAACTGGACCTCCAAGCTTCCAAATTTGACTATTTCACTCATGATGTGTACTTACTTTGGTTCCTTAATACATGTTTGGAATATGTTACTGTTGGACCACTTCAGTTTACTTCGTTGCATGCTGATCAGTAATATAAAATATATAAAGTCTCAATCTGGGTTTTATAAGTAGTATTACCATCTTGAAAAGGTTTCTGTGTTTGCAAGAGTACATAAGAATATGTACTTTATATATGTAAAAACATATATATGTGTATATATAATCATTTGTATATGACAAAATAACTTCTCTATCTCATAGGGATATTATGGGGATCCATTTTGAAATGTGTGAAAGCACTTTATAAATATGAAAGTTCTCACAAAGCAATGTTTATATGCTATTATTACAACTAATACAGAGTTATTTTTCTTCCTCACATGACAATATGAAGAACTGTTCTGGGGAGTGGTTAAGGAAGGCAGCCAAATATCCACTTAACTGAATATATTTCATTTTCATGTCATGAAATCCTTTTGTCCTCTCAGTTATTCAAATAAGAGCTGTATCTCTCACTCCAAATGGCCCTTCATATAAAGGCTGCTAATTCTTGGGAAGATCCCTTTTATATAGGGATGTGATTTACTTCAGCACCGCTTGCTGAGTACACAAGATTCAATCTCACTGGGAACCTACAAGATGGGCAGTGCCAGTCCATGTCTAGTTCTGTCATTTCTTGTTCTCCAGGTCAGAGCTTTGAGGGAGTTACTGTACAGATGCAGGGCTACTGGAGCTCCCTTGAAACTCTCCTTCTCATTCACTTTTCTGGGACTTAGAAGATTGTGGCAATTGAGCGGACTCTGACTCATGCCCTATTATGTCTAGAGCAAATAAATGAACAGAAAATAAGAAAAAGAGGTCACTTAGAGAATACTGCTAATTAAAGGAGAGATAGAGAAGCAGAGGCAGAAGGAGAAGAAATAGGGAGGGGAGCTGAGGGGAGAAGAAGAGGAGACTCATTCTAAGTGTGATACTTGCACCACAATGCTTCTTATTGCCGTGGTTGCATCAGTATTTATAGCTGTAACATAACATTGTCCATAGTCATATTCCCTAGATGGATTAAAAATATGAGGATTAACTTTTGCAAGACACTGAACAATACTTTCTTAGTGCATTAGAACAGTAGAGGTATGTGCCTTTCCAAATTGTTTTTAAATCTAACAGTTTTTGAACTGCCTAGCTATATGTTTTATCTTATTTCATATATATCTGTGGGACAGGATTTTTTTCTGTGATTATAGCCCTTGAACACCTATTACATTTATCATGGTTCAATACAGTAGATTTAAAATGTCATCACTATTGACTGTAATGGTTAATTCACAATGGATATCAAAACATCAACTCATATACCTTAAACAATTTTCTCAATTATACCTCAATAAAGATGGAAAAAAATCTTATCATACTCTAAAATTGGCTTCTTTAACCACCTGCAATTTCAATATCAGCACTTGATGAAAATAATTATGATTGTGAAAATAGAATTAATAAAGTTGAGTGAAGAATTCATCTTTAAAAATAGAAGAAATATTATATGTGACACTTGAATTGGTAGAATCATTTCAAATAATCTTTTCCTGATGGTCATCCTCTCTAAGCTCACTACATCTGAGTGTATTTTTGCCACAATTGTTTATTTATAACAGTTCATTAAATCCCAAAATAAGAGTGAGAAAGTATAGATTATTTTCCAGAGGTATAACTCCTAAGAGTGGGAGATGAGAATTGAGGCAAAAATCACACTTTTTGAAAGATTTTATCTGCCTTCTACCATGTCTAGAAGTGACAATGAAACTTTATAACTGGTTTTTACATTATACCTCCTGGCTGGAAATTTATGGTAGAGAAATAGCAAAAAGTGACATTATCTTTAACTGTAAAGAGAAAATGACTGAAAGTTAGAAGGAAAGAAAAGCTAAAAATGTCTTGCAATAAGTTGGTCTGCCTGCTTTTATGAAGCATCTCTGCTCCTTTGAGAAAGCAATAAGATATAGCTTGCTTTAGAGAAAGGTGGGAAAAAAATGACCATTATTCTGGGTTTTTTCCTATATAATATTTTCCCAACTCAGTCTCCCCTGCACTCTATTTCAACAGTCTTACCCTGTAAATACTTTCATTAGAATATAAAGAAGCTATGCCTTTAGAATGTTTTCTTTCAAATTCCAACTACAGAATGTAACTTTTGTTTTTTCTGTGAAATAAATCACATAAATATAAGTGCTGGTTGAGAACAGCCATCAGATAAGTGATCATAGGATGAACTCTTGAAATTTACATCTTTTGATAGATTTTTCCATATACTGACTTATTCACCAATCATTTATTCATTCACAATCATTTATTGAATACCTTTGATTAATAAGAGGCTAAGCAAGGGAGGAATATAATATGCAACCAGATTTCCCTGCCTAGAATTGTTTGGAGAACTTCAGGTGTATGATAACTGAAGGCCATCTAGGGGCAGAAAATCTCTCTTTGACCCCTGAGCATGGAAGGGGCATGAGTGTCAGAGCTAAATTGACTAGGCGGAAACTGTAGCTCCACCACTTATTAGCTACATGATGTTGGGCAAGTTATCTAGCCTCTCTAGGTTTCTTGCTCTGTAAAAATGACATTATTTACACCTGTTTTGCAGATTTTTTGTAAGCATGAAATTCTCTAGGGCTAGATAGGCAAGCTATTGAGCACAGGGGTTGGCACTCAGAAGATGTTACTGAGAGTATTTACTATGTAAACAGTAAAGCAGGCCCTGTATGCATTCTTGCTTTGCTCTCCCTGCAACGATTCCTGAGAAATTCAGATACAGACATCCCCTTCACAAACTAAGTACAATTTCCTGTCTTAAATACATACATCCATGTTTAAACATCCTATAAACAGAGCAAATTGCATAACTGAATTGAGAGCTCTTTTAAAAACACCTCAAAAAAACATCATAATATTGCCAGTGTATTGAAAAGCCCAGGGGCTTCTCTTCTCTTCTCCCTAGCTGCATGATGTAACCAAGCATTTGTCAAATCCTACTGTTTCAGAGTCTGGGGACTCTTGAGTTATTTTTTCCCAGTTCCCTTAGAGTAAAGAGAGGGGAAGTCTAAGTGGGCACAGTCAGATGTGCAGTGACAAATCACTGCACCAACAGTGAGTGGTAAATTACCTGCCAGCCAATTCAGGAGACATGGGTTCCATCCCTGGGTCAGAAAAATCCCATGGAGAAGGAAATGGCTACCCACTCCAGTATTCTTGCCTGGAGAATTCCACGGACAGGAGGAGCCTGTCAGGCTACAGTCCGTGGGGTCCCAAAAGTGTTGGACACATGTTTTCTGGAAGTTGCTATCATGCCTCTCTACCTGGATGAACCTTTTTCCTCCCCCACACACCTCTGCAATCCCTTAATCTTACCTTCATTCTCATTACTGGTATGCCTGCTGACTAAGGACAAGAATTAAGCCTTCTATTGACAAAAAAAAAAGTCACTTCTCATTATGAGAACTTTGGAAACATGTAAGTATCATCATGTAAACTGAAAGACAAGCTTTTCTTGATGGTTTGGTAACACTGTTATGAGCATCAGTGCCACCTATAACACAGTAAGGACCTCAGATGCCAAAGAGAATAGTACCACTGGCCTGCCCCATAGGTCCTCAAACTAGCCTTCCATGTTTTAGCTGATGCCTATTCTTTCCAGTTTTTCTCTTTTGTCTATCACTGTCAGGTTTTAAAGATGCCCTTTCTGTCTTCAAATTTGCTCCTTCATGTCTTCTTTGAGAAAAAAATCTAGATAATCAGATAATCAACCTTTTCTAACTATTTCAGAAATAGTGTCAGAGAAGCCCTCAACCAAGAAAGTCCAGGTGCTTCAGAGTCAAGGTTTATGGCTTAAAATATGCAAGACTTAGCTGCCTCAAAATGCAAAGTTCCTTCTGAAGGCAGTGCATTTATTGGTAAGTGAGTACCCAGTAATATTTTTACTGTGATAATTCTCAAAATGGCTTTTCTTACTTCATTAATCCCAAGAAATTCTATTGGAACTAGACTCCAAACTCCTCAATCCCCCCGCCCAGAGTTTAGTCAAACAGAAGCCAAGCCTCCTTGGTCTGAGTTTGCAGGGAGGGGCATGTGCAATGTAAGAAGGAAGAGACTGCCTTACTATCTTTGACCACCTCGCTAGCTGAAAGATGGAGGAGGGGTATGCTGGCTTGTATTTATAGGTGGAACCTGATGCTGACATGCAAGGGTTCAGTTATATATACAGAGTCAGTGATTCATTTAGTGTATCCTAGAGTGAACACACTCAGGGTAGAGAGAGAGACCCTCTCTGGTGAAGCTACTTTTCTTGCTTCCCACATCCAGGCTTTCACTTAACAAACTGAGGTGTGCTAGTATACTGTCTCACAGTGGCTCTGTGCATGAATACTGGAGTTAGACCCGAGTTTAAATCTAGAGTTGTAAGAACTTGGGTGACTCACTTAACCTCTCATCTATAAAATGGGAGGAATGCAGTACTAACCCTGGTGGTGTAGTTGTAAAAATTAAGAAAACCATGATCAATGAAGTACTTAGCACTATTCCTGGTTGAGAAATAAAAACCTATTTTTTTACGGTAAGGCAAGAGAAATTTAAACAAAACATCTTCTCTGACCTTTGGCCTCCTCTCTCCCCAAACTGTGCTTTGTGTATCAGCATTATGCATTGACCAAACCTCTATTATCAGGAAAAATACCCCCTCAACCATAAAGAGTAACATTCTCCTAGCCTCAACAAGGCAACTCCTTAAATAATAGCATTTCTTCTTGATCTTCTAATGGGTCACATGACCTACCTCGATGCCATTTAGATATGGATTATGTAAACAGTCATTAATATGTCATTTGATGTACAGATCTGTCTCAAAAAACTTACATAACTGTGCCTTGATTTCTAACCAACAGAACAGTACTCAGAACTTTCTGAAATGCCTTTCTGTGGTTTTAATCCTCAAATTTGATGCAAAGAAAATTCTCCATGTATTTTTTCAAATCTTTTTTGACTTGTTAATTTTTTGTCAATATGGGGCAAACTGAACAGTAAATAAATCTTAGTTCTTCTCACCTATGTTATTACATAAGGCATGCAGGTATGTTTGAAGTACAGCCGGTGACTCAGACAGTAAAGAATCTGTCTGCAATGCAGGAGACCCAGGTCTGATCCCTGGGTTGGAAGATGTCCATGGAGAAGGGAATGGTTCCCAACTCCAGTATTCCTGCTTGGAGATTTCATGGACAGAGGAGCCTCGTGGCTACAGTCTATGTGGTCACAAAGAATCAGACGTGACGGAGTGACTAACACGGCAGATAGGTTACCTCTAGCCTACCGGGAGGCAGCACATTTGTCATTTGAGAGGGTAAAACCCCAACATCCTAACAACCACAGTAGGTTGACTATCCACATTTGCCTTTGCCTAGAATAACACTGTGAAATAGGAGCAGGAGATAGTTAAATATTGCATGAAGAATGCAACTGTACTTTCTCCTTGAATGTTCTATTTTGTTTTTCAACTTTTAAACTCCACTTTATTTAAAAACATACTTCCAACCATTCCAAAGTATTTTCAGGTAGGAAAGCCTTTTTGTTTCACAATAAGCTAACTGCAGGTGCAAACTCAAGGGAGATAGACCTTGAAATTTTAAGTGTGTTGCCATGGCGATGGCTTGCAAGATCGTGTATGAGTTTCATCTTAACTCTCAAGCTTTCAACCGAGTTCATACATGGAAGTTCAAATCACTAGGCACACAATGTTTGCCATTCATTGGGTCCTGAAAGGTTTAGAAATAACTGTCTCTGTTGCTTATAGCAACCAGAAACCACAAAAATTCCGTCTATATATCTATTTATCTATCTTTGTATCTATCTAGCTATGTATGCAATGTGGCGATCTAGTTATTTATTACCTACTCTTAACTAGCCAGTCTCATCAGTTTAGCTGCTTTAAGTAAAGCTGTATACATAAATTCAACAATATCATTTATGCCAGTTACAAAGAGGTGCACTCCCAATATGAAATAGCTTTAAAATTATTCTACTGAATTTCACATTAATTTCTTCTTCAGAACGGATGTATCCCTATAAGAAGCATGATAATTATTTAGGGATGTTCAGTTAAAGCGAATTTTCATTCTAGTGAAATGTGGAGGAATTGCTTTTTAAAAAGGTCCCATCCTATAATGCTGAAAAGAAGACTAAAGTGTGTAATTCAAGTCACTATCAAATGCCCTCCACCCCTAAGCAACACTATCACTACCAAAAACAAAAAAGCATACAAAAGAAGTAAATGCATCTTATTTGAACTATCAGTATCTTAATTGCTCTTAAATGGTTCATCTGATGCTTCTGAATTCCAAAACCTTCACAAAGAACTCATGATTCATTGGTAATAAAAGCAGTAATTTTTGAAAAAAACATTTTCCTGCCATAAATGGAATCTACAGAATACTAACATTGGAAAGTTTAAATGTTACTGATATAAGAAATAATTCTTAACAAATTCTCTTCAAATTACAAGACTTTTTCCATCTAAAATGGCACTATGAAAATTAAGCCAATAATAAAAAGATTCAGTGACCAGGGGAAAAAAATGGATTTCTAAGAGTATATAGTTTTTAGTTTTCCTAGTGAAAACTTTTGTTGCAAAGGATCCATCAGGATACAAAGTGCCCTACATAAAATAAGACCACAAAGGACATACATTTGGTTAGTGACAAAATCTTCACAAAAATGTTATTAGCTATCAAAGTCTGGCAGTTATTTAAAATTCACTTTACTACTTTACTTTGACCCATCTTCCAAAACACACACACGTTGCAGAGAAGAAGCCTATTCTGACTCCAAGTTGGAAACTCTTTGACTTGCTTTTCACTGCTTTTGTTATTAGAATCATACATAATAGCCTGCTTCAGAGGACTCTGCCCCTCGGCCTGACTGTAAACTAAAGTACCTTTGTTCACCTCAAAGAGAGAGAATCTGACCCTGCCCCACCTATGAATAGCTACAATAAAAAGAAGAGATTAACACACCCTTTCCAAAGGCTGGCCAATTCCTGGAGATGTTTTGCAAGACTGAGGACCCTTTCTCTTTATTTCCACATTGCCTCTTCCTCTCTATTCTGCCTTTGGACTCTAGTTCCTAATTGCTTCTCTCTCTCTGACTCTATAAAAGAAATTGGCATGCAGACCCCAACAACTTCGTTACTTTGAGATATTAGTCTGCCATCTTCTCGGTCAGCTGGCTTTTGAATGAAGTTGTGTTCCTTGCCTCAACACCTTGTCTCCTGGATTTATTGGTCTAATGTGCAGCAAGCAGAATGAGTTTCGACTCAGTAACACACACACACACACACACACACACTCTCTCTCTCTCTCTCTCTCTCTCTCTCTCTCTTCCCCCCCCCCTCTCTCTGCTGTTCACACTCCTCGATTTAACAGCTCCCTGATAGACTGTGAAACTATGGTAGTGCTTCCTCCCCTCCCCCATTCTAAAAAGCCTACAGCAGTGCTGGAATTAAACAAATGAGAACACAATAATTAGCTATGCAAACTGTCAAGTAGATCTAAAAAGAAAAACAACCCAGAAAACACAACAATCAGCAGTTTCGAGCTCTAACAAGAATCTACATTGAGTTGCCATTTATTTTAAACAAAAATAGATTAGGTCTTTGAAAAATGTTCACTGCAATTTCCATGGAAATAGGGCAAATCAGCTAATGAGTCTTTTACATCTCTAATTTCTCTGATGCTGATATCGTAAAAAAGTCTTTGATCCTCCACTCTTTCCATGTGACTTCTGTTCTACTCTTCTATAACCAGATTCATTCCCAAGGTGAGTAGCATCTAAAATGGTTCCAAAGTGGATATGGAATAGGTGAGAGGGTCAAATCACATGTTGTGACCACCCTAAAACCCCAAATTCCCCCCAGTCTCAACAAAATAGCTTTATAAGAGGTAACAAAGTTAAATGGCAAGCTGGAAAGTGAAAAGAATTCTTAAATTATCTGGTGCATTTGTGTAGAACAGAAGGGAACAGACATTCAGTTCTTTGGGTGGAGAGTACAGGCTACACAATCTGTAGCTAAATCTCTGGGGATCCTTTACTATCTTCTTCTTCTTATAACCATGTTGAGTCCCTGTGAAGCAACACAGATTACCTCCAACATATACATGCTTTATCTGAAGTATCAATCTAAGGCTTACATTGATAGTTAATGTCCCCTTAATCCATTACACAGCCAGTAATACAATTCTTTTTTAAATCCAGATTTGTGATAAACACAATTGCTTTGAAATTTGTATTTGCTTCAATTCTTTTATCTTCCACCTTGCAGAAAAACTGCCTACTTTATAAAATTGATATTGTAAGATGGGATGCCTGAAACTAGTCTGGGATAGGCACCACTTTCTGAGGTCAATCATTATCTAACCCACTGACTTGGCACAAATCACTCTCCATTCCAATATAAGTAGGTTAGGGTAGATGCCTCCTCAGGTCCCTTTAAAGTGTAACTATCAAGGGTAACACAAGAGAACCTTCTGGTACAGATAAGTTTCTTGATTTTGGTGGTGGATATAAGAAATTACACTTGTGATAAAACTGCATAGAACTATATAGACCCACATGCACACACACATGAATGCAGGTATATCTGGTGAAATCTGAATAAATTCCATGATTTACATTCTGGTTTTGCTATTGACCTATAGTTATATAAGATGTAACATGGGCAGAAACTGGATAAAGGGTGTAGGGAACCTCCTGTATCTTTCTTTGCAACTATCTGTGAATCTATAATTATTTCAAAAAATGCTTTAAAATATATAATACATGCATGCATACATAAATATAATAATCTGATTTCATGAAATGCCTTGTTAACCATCAAAGATAAATGCCACACACAGGGCCTGTTGCTGTTGTTATTGTTCAGTTGCCAAGTCGTATCCAACTCTGCGACCCCGTGGACTGTAGCATGCCAGGCTTCCCTGTCCCTCACCATCTCCTGGAGCTTGCCCAAGTTCATGTCCATACAGGGCCTGATGCTTTACCAATAAAGTGAAATTCATTGGTTCCAAACAATCCACCTTTCAGCTAAATGTGATGATTTTTTTTACCTAAAACAACTAGTGGTTTCAAGCTAGTTAGTGAAACTTGCCCACTGGTCCAGTGGCTAAGACTGCATGTTCCCAATGCAGGGGTCTGGCTTTGATGCCTGGTCAGGGAACTAGATCCCATGAAGTGAAAGTTGGTCAGTAGTGTCCGATCTCTGTGACCCTGTGGACTATAGAATCCATGAAATTCTCCAGGCCAAAATACTGGAGTGGGTAGCCTTTCCCTTCTCCAGGGAATCTTCTCAATTCAGGAATCAAACCCAGGTCTCCCTCATTGCAGCTGTATTCTTTACTGGCTGAGCCACAAGGGAAGCCCAAGAATACTGGAGTGGGTAGCCTATCCCATCTCCAGTGGATCTTCCTGACCCAGGAATCAAACTGGGGTCTCTTGCATTCCAGGTGGATTCTTTACCAATTGAGCTATCAGGGAGGCCCCAGATTCCATATGCCACAGCTAAAAGATCCTGCATGCCACAACTAAGACCTGGTAAAGCCAAATAAATCAATAGATATTAAAAGTAGCTAGAATATTGACTATTTCACATTGATCTGAATAAGGAAATTGTCTCACGACAGGCTGTTACTAGTGACACCATTTTTGTTAACCCTTCTGCTATTTATTCTTGAATACTGAACCCTAAGGATTAAGACACCAAATAATTAAAAATTTCAACAACATGCCTTTCACATAAGAGAAAATTAAAACAAAATAGAGAATAAAACAAACACAATTCTAAAGGAAGTATCAGAGAGTTACTAAAAACTGAATTTCTAATATTTATATGCTGAGGATTCTACAGTTTCCATTTAATAATTTTCTCCTATGATGAATAATCTTGCTTTCTATTCCTAAAACCCTGTGGAATCCTATTCATCTAAAAATTAGACTGTGCTCAATACATTTCCTTTCAATGTCACAGAATCCAGTGGATTCTTCTGAACTTCATGAGGTTTAAAAATAATGGCCATTGTCTTAGCGATTTTGTACCTATATGTTGGTCAAAGTTTGGTTCTTAAGTTTCACAAATGGGACAAAAGAAAGCAAAATAGATGCCCATAGCTGACTTCTGTAAGAGGTAAAGTAGGCGAAAAGAGACAAAGCGCAGGAAACTATAAAGAAAAGAGTGACCAGAAGGAAAGGGGAAAGGTAAGAAAGCGCTTCCCTTATGCATGTTTCAGAGTGGCAGGGGAATCTTGGGGCTTCCCTGGTAGCTCAGCTGCTAAAGAATCTGCCTGCAATGTGGGAGACCTGGGTTCCATTCCAGGGTTAATTGGGGAGATCCTCTGAAGGAGGGCATGGCAACCCACTCCAGTATTCTTGCCTGGAGAATCCCCATGGACAGAGGGACCTGGCGGGCTATAGTCCATGGAGCCACAAAGAGTTGTATATGACTAAGCACAGCACAGAGGAATCTCAGTTCATTTTACAGATAAGACCAATAACAGAGGTATTTCAGACTTAGAAAGCAGGACTAAAGTCTCACCAGTGAGATATAAAATAGGTCTTGGGTTTCAAAATTCCAAAAAAAGATTTGGAAGAAATGAAGAATTATAAAATTTACAAGTCAATTAATCCATCAAATAACCTCTACTCCAGGACGAGCCAACTAAAGTGAGTCTTTAGCTCTCCTGTGGCAGCAAAGATTTCACTTCTCTTAAACACCAGAGCTTAAGACACAGAACAGGAAAAGTGCCTAGAAGAAGATTTTCCTGTCCTTGAACATCTTTCACCAAACGATACAAGGCAAAACACACACAGGCATTTCTTAGTCATCTTAATTAAAAAAGGCAAAGAAAGGTGAGTTACCTGCTAAAAATCCTTTAGAACCCAAACATACTTCTCCCAGAGTTAATTCTACCAGTTACTATAAATTTAAAATGGTAGAAGAGTTACTCCTGCCACCTAAGAAATGTCAGTCACTACCTGGTTCTACAAGAATTGAGTCATTAGCCACTGCAGTTGCTGACCTATGGGTACACTGTGAAATAATTTAGGGCAGAGATCAGGAGTAAGGCATTCTGTGCTCTGGGAAAACTAGCAGAACAGGCCATCAGAAATTTACACATTTCCAGGAAAAAAACTTCTGAATCCAGATTTTTACATCTTCCCATAATCAAAAAATCATGAAAACCATGGATTGAGAATATCTACTCCTCATGACTAGCAACAACCTTCTACTGAGATGTATGCTTGACTGCCTATATCCCTTCACCTAACTCATATATACTGACCTACCTCTTTGGAGCAATTTCTCAGAGCTATCTGAGAGGCAGTCCCTTGGCTCTAGTCCTTGGTAAGTCCCTAAATAAAAGCGAAACTCACAGTTCTCATGGTGTGCTTTTTTTTTTTTTTTTTTTTTAAAGTTGACAATCCTGACAATTAGCCAAGACAATCCTGACAATTAGCCAAGAAAGATACTGGACTTAGAGTCTGTTATACAGTATGAAGTAAGTCAGAAATAGACAAACAAATATCATATATTAACGCATATATGTGGAATCTAGAAAAATGCTACAGATGAATCTATTTGCAGGGCAGGAATAGACACACAGGCATGGAGAACAGGCAAGGAAACATGGTGGGAAGGGGAGGGTGGGGCAGATTGGGAGATTAGGATCGACAGAAACGCAGGACCATGTGTAAAAGAAATGCCTAGTGGGAGCCTACTCTAAAGAACAGGAAGCTCACCTCGGTGCTCTGTGATGACCCAAATGGGTGAGATAGGGGGTGGTAAGGTGGGAGGGAGGTTCAGGAAGAAGGGATACATATATACATATAATATAGCTGATTCACCTCATTGTAGGGCAGAAACTGACACATTGTAAAGCGATTATATTCCAACTGAAAGAAAAAAAAAAAGACATTAAGGGTGGTCAAAGTGAAAGTCGTCCCATGAACTGTAGCCCACCAGGCTCCTCTGTCCATGGAATTCTCCAGGCCAGAATACTGGAGTGGGTAGTCATTCCCTTCTCCAGGGGATCTTCCCAACTCAGGGACTGAGCCCAGATCTCCCGCATTGAAGGCAGATATTTTTACCATCTGAGCCGCCAGGGAAGACCATGGGTGGTGAACATGTTTCAAAGCTGCTGTAACAGGATCCAGGCCTTCACGTTTCGTTAACAGAAAAAGCTAGTGAGAAGTGAGGGGTTACCATCCTGCATAACATTTCACCCCTCTTTGCTCTCCCTATCACCACAATGCATCCTGAGGTTTGTGGGGTCCAGGTAATGCTTTACCGTTGAAATGTTTCAAGCTAACTGTGTTCTGGAAGTCAAATCTATCATTATAAGATTTCGTTAAAAGCTAAGTCTCTCCTACACATAACAATTTGTATGCCAAAATGCTGGTTTCCCAGAGCATCCATTAAATCCTGTCTGGGTTTAAATGCTGATAAGAAATAGAAAAAAATAAAAATGAAATCATTATAACTTCTATAAATTAAATCTTAATACTGTGTCAAAGTTTTAATATCATTTCCTATGTCTACAAATATTGCTCTGCTAAATATTTCCAACTGCTATAGACATTCACAAACTATATAAGTTTTTATAGCTAAATTATGAACACCCATAAAAATTATTTGCCCTACACATTTAACCTTTTGTTCTCAATATAGACCCACTTTCTTCTTCACATTTATAGAAAAATGCTTACAAAGTCTTGTTCTCTGAGGATGTCATTGGCACTGATTAAATTTATTTTTCATAAATCTTTATTGGTGATGAGAATTTTTTGCAGACTGTGCTGTTGATTGCTTATGTTACCTCTTTCTTTTCCACTTTCATTAGAAGTCTCATTGTACCTTGTTCTCTTAGAGAAGAATTTAAAACTGACTTGGGGATGAAGGAATTTTAGTCCAGTGTATACAGCACTTAATGAAACATTTATTGATATAAAGCCTAAAAATACACATGGTAGGTACAGCATTCATGTGGGTAATTATTTAGCAGATTCAGCCCGTAATTTTACACCACAGGGTTCTTACTAGGAATACCAGAAAGGGAATCAGAGTTTCTTGACACATGGTAATAAATATTTTCACTCACAATGAATAATTTAGCTCTTTTGGTATTCAGTGTATGAAAAATAGATCTGAAATAATTTCAAGATCTCTTAGCAAAGGTGAAGGTTTTGGAACACAAGGAGAAAACAGGCAGTACAGGCCACTTTTCCCTTGTTTTCACAGAATTGCTTGTTTTTGTGATGCACATACTGCAAAAATTTCCCTCATTTGTCAAGATGATGCCAAAATGAAAAGATGTTGTTCCTTCTATAGCATTTCCTATTGTTAGTTTTAAGGATTCCAAACCGATAATTATCTGAAATTTACAGGCCTTGCACACAGAATGCTAAGAAGCCTCTATATTCTTCACTATGGAAATGGAAAAGGAGATTTCCCTATAATTAATGCTAGCCATGACTGGAATGACTCTCCTACTAGTTTCAAAATGAACATTTCATAAGAAAACTCCAGATGCAGATTCATCTAAAAATTCAGGGGAGATGACTCAACAAAATGAAAAGCAGTCTATACTTTAAAACCACTTTTCTTTAAAAAGTTTTTCTTTTAAATGAAATTCACAATTATTCACACTCTAAAATCATGAAGTATTAGAGCTACAAACTCCTCATCTTACAAATGGGGAAATCAAGTATCAGAAATTTAAATAGTTTTTCACCACACAGTAGCAGCAAAACTTTCTCTAGGATAATGTCTTTACATAAACCTATTAAAGTAAAATGCTTTAAAATTGTATAAACTCCAAAAAATAGCCTATTCACCAAGGGACATGTTGAATTTGCGGTGAACTGGGGCAGTCTGGTGGCTCAGACGGTAAAGTGTCTGCCTACAATGCAGGACATCAGGGTTCAGTCCCTGGGTCGGGAAGATCCCCTGGAGAAGGAAATGGCAACCCACCCCAGTACTCTTGTCTGGAAAATCCCATGGACGGAGGAGTCTGGTAGGCTACAGTCCATGGGGTCGCAAAGAGTCAGACATGACTGAGCGACTTCACTTTAATTAGTTTAGGGGCAGCTATAAATGTCAATCACTCAGTTGTGTCCGACTCCGTGACCCCATGCACTATAGCCCACCACGCTCTTCTATCCATGGAATTCTCCAGGCGAGAACACGAGCGGGTCGCCATTCCCTTGTCCAGGGGAGCTTCTCCATCCAGGGGTCAAATCTGGGTCTCCTGCATTGCAGGCAGATTCTTCACCATCTGAGCCACCGGGAGAGTCAGAGGCAGCAGTAAGAATAGATCTAAAATTCAGGAGAGCCCTCTCTGCTGAGAATGGTAAAATTTCTCAAGGAAACTGAGAAAGAAAAAGAGAGTCTGTGACCAACTTCAAAATAAAGCTGACACTGATAAGGGTGGGAAGAAAAGAAATTGTTTTCCTCCTAAAATATTTGACTGAATGTTTCTTAGTAGAAATTCTGGGTAGCCCAGTGGGAAGAAATCTCTTAGGTATTTGTGGAAATAAAACCAATTGATGTCAAATTTTCCAAAAGTCGTTTGATGTCACTCAGTGGCATGTATGACACAAAAATTCTAAAAAATAAACCATTTCTCAGAGGGCATATTGAATGTTAATTTCTCAGCATTGACAGAAGTACAAAGCTTATGTAAGATGCTAATATTAGGGGAAGCTGGATGAAGAGTGACCTCTCTTTAAATATTATTATAACATTTCTATAAATTTAAATAATTGCAAATTAAATAATTTATTTCAAAACTAAAATATAAAGCAATCATACTGATCTGATCAACTTATATGTAAGTTGGTAAAACTGATATTTATAAAAATTATCTTTGCAAACAGATACAGATGCATTCATAAAGGAAAAGAATACAATTACAACCATAAAAATGTAACCTATGAATTTTTTACTTTTGCAGTATTTACAGACACAAAATATGTATTATCCTCACTTGAATGGCATCTTTAGAAATGATCTTACACTATAGACTTTCAAACAAACTGAGCATATACATTTTTACTTCATCTCATCATTTTAAACCCTCAACCCTCTTTCTAAAGAAGTACAAAGGGTTGGTGCATCATTTAGAGAATTGTTAAGACAGTAAGAGAGGGGTTAAAGTTAGTGTTTAGTTTGTTCTTGCATCAGCAATCTCCTGTTTAAAATGACCACATTTACTGCAACTAAAAGTCAAGTAAGAGCCTATTTGAACAGCTAGGAAGACAGGAATCTCAGAACTTTTGTCTCATGACTCCAAACAATCAC
This sequence comes from Muntiacus reevesi, assembly GCF_963930625.1. Lineage (NCBI taxonomy): Eukaryota > Metazoa > Chordata > Mammalia > Artiodactyla > Cervidae > Muntiacus > Muntiacus reevesi. The sequence goes on along the minus strand of NC_089251.1, from coordinate 70,768,778 downwards.
CTGAGCTTACTGTCTCTACCTTGAGATTTTGAAAAATAATCCAAACAATTTATTTTGATATTTTATACCCAAGGTTATTATTTCAGTCAGTTCTAATGAATGGTTCGTCAAGTTTCCCATTAATTATTCATTATATTTTAAACTACTTACTGAGAAAGTGATAGTATTGATGGTAACTCAGTAACAGAGTAGTCTATTTACATAATTATCACTTATTCAAAATTGCTCCAATCTACACCAGACCTTTGCTTTCTGCCTATTCCCACCCATGTTCTATTTTCTTTTGGTGGGGGCCCTTCGAAAAGAGAGTCAAAGAAGTTGAATTAAGCATACTGAAAATTATTGCCAGAGTAACTTACAGTTACACTCATTTATACCCTAGCGGCCTGAGATATATCTGGTGTCTGATTACTATTGGAAAAATGACTTAATATTTTAAGTCATCCCACCAGTAAAAGGAAATCAATTTCTTATTTTTTAAAGGAAAACTTTTAGCAGCAATTCATAATTTTAACAAATTAAGAAAAACAGACATACTCTATATGCAGGTGATTTTTAACTAAAAATTTGTACACATTTTATATTACTGTTATTATTCATAAAACATGAAAACTGGCTTTTACGAAATCAACATGCTATCCTGAGAAGATGTAGAACAGGAAACAGTCACCTTGACTGATTTTGAGACAAGCTACTTGGGATCTTGCTTCATACTCCAACACCCTCAGTGACCTAAACACCACTTCAGAGGCTGGTACTGGTAGTATGTGATGTGTAGCCCACTGAATTAGACTTGATTCTGTCTAACTCAGGCTGCTCAAACAAATTCAGAGAAGATGCAGCAGAAAAACATCAGTGTAACTGCTTAGCTAACAGTGAACACTCCTTTCTCCAAACTACCATGAAGTGTGTAATAGATGCTCAGCAAAAATGTGTTCATTATTTGAGACGATAGGGTAAAATTGTTCAGCCTTCAGTACTCCTCTAGTTTTACATGTGTTGGTCTTTTCTCTTCAGCTGGACTTTCAAGTTAGAAACGATCTTACTTTCCTTTGAGTCACCCTTGATATTAAGCAGAGTTCTGGTATGAAGTGAAGTGAAAGTTGCTCAGTCATGTCTGACTCTTTGCGACCCCATGGACTGCGGCCTGCCAGGCTCCTCTGTTCATGGAATTTTCCAGGTCAGAACACTGGAGTGGGTAGCTGTTCCCTTCTGCAGGGGATCTTCCCAACACAGGGATCGAATCCAGGTTTCCCGCATTGCAGGTAGATTCTTTACCATTTGAGATATCAGGGAGTTCTAGTATAGATCAATCAATCAGTAGATATTTTTTCACATCTTAACTACTAAATGGACAAAAAAACACTGAAGTAGTGCTTAGTAATTGCTTATAAATTATAATTTTAAGCATTCTGGAAAGAGATGGTATACTTCTTGAAGGCATAAGAAAACTCTAGGCAAACTCAAGAGTAGCTTATTACCCCTAAATTTCTAGTTTTTCATGTCTTCTTGAAACCTATTATGTATCAGCTAAATATTTAGCAGTGTTTTAAAGCAGACACATACATACACTACATTCAACTCTGAAAATACTGTTGTCCTACTATAAACCCAATGGATAGGCTATCCACTCAAATCTAAATGAGCTAATTGAAAGAAGTCACAGCACATAATTGAAAACAATGATTTTTCACCCCATGGGAGGTTAAGTGGTCTAGAAAACACATCTGGTCATGCAATATAATCCATTATGTAGATCGTCCACACATGGGTCACTGAGAATCAATTCTTGGGGCTATACCTCTATAACTCCAAAAGAAGGAGCTTCCAAAAATATCAAAATTCTATGTAAAATTTTTGATTTCACAATAAAATAGTAGTGTTCTGAAGTCATAAAGGTAGTCTTAGTCATATACATTCTTTATTACATATACACAGTATTATATATTTTGTATATATAGTAGATTTTCATTATAAGAAAAACCCTTTCCCTGGATGACTGACTGGGACAGCATTGTCTTTGAAGCTGTAGTGAAAGTGAAAGTCACTCAGTTGTGTCTGACACTCTGAGAACCCATGAACTATACAGCCCATTGAATTCTCCAGGCCAGGATACTGGAGTGGGTAGAGTTTTCCTTCTCGAGGGAATCTTCCCAATCCAGGGATCAAACCCAGGTCTCCTGCATTGCAGGCAGATTCTTTACCAGCTGAGCCACAAGGGAAGCCCAAGAATACTGGAGTGGGTAGCCTATCCTTTCTCCAATGGATCTTCCTGATCCAGGAATCAAACCAGGGAACCTGCATTGCAGGCAGATTCTTTACCAGCTGAGCCACAAGGGAAGCCCAAGAATACCAGAGTGGGTAGCCTATGCTTTCTCCAATGGATCTTCCTGATCCAGGAACCGAACCGGGGTCTCCTGCATTGCAGGTGGATTCTTTACCAACTGAGCTGTCAGGGAAGTCTTTGAAGCTGTAGTAGAGTTTTTAATTGGAAATATGTAAAGAGGTTGGACAGGAGAAGGTGTTTGCCCACACCACTAAACAACCCTCCCATGCCACCTATGAATTTACCAATAAATCTAGACTGTGAGGTTCTGAATTATAATTTGGTCTGAAATACGCTTAGAGTCAAGATTGTGGTCCCATTATGCTTAAATAAAAAAGTCATGAAAACAAACACTTTAGCACACAGACTTCAAGACTGATGACTTTTGAAGATTGATTTCTTTTGGTTCCCTAAATAGTATTCAAGTCATTCCCACCATTACATGCAATTTTTGTTTTTTAAAGTAAGGAATACTTAAGGTAATAACACCTTTTACATTTATTCATGGGCAAATAGTAAGAAAACTTTCTGAGCCTTGTTTTGTTATCAGGAAAACAAATTGTGGCTTAATCTGCAGTCTCTTTCTCTATGTATATCTTTTTTTCCCCACAACAATGAAAATAAAAATATATAACTGATTTTGAACTTTTGGGTGAAGAGTAGGTCTCAGATAGTTTCCACTGCATAATCAAGTGAATTCAAATGAGGGTGAAAATTTGAGGATCAAATGAAAAGAAAGTGTGTAGTGGTAATAACACACACTTTATGACACAGAACTACAAACCTAGCAAACCTCTTTTATATATTTTTGCTTTTTCATGGTTATTATTTAGTTAGGACTCAAGCTGTCTTAATTTTCTGTGAGACACTAGAGATGCCCATGAGTTTTTTATCTGCCTGTGACTTTCCGCAATTATTCTGCATACTGGAAATTGCCTATCTACTTGATAATGTGCTTGGCTCCATCCTCTGTGTTAGAGTAATGAGGGAAGGGAGTCTTCAGGAGAGTCAGGTATCAACAATCAACTGAATGTAAATAAGATGGCAGAAAGTAAAATCTATCTTTCTGGGTCAATGTGGTAACCTTAGTAGAAATCAATAATATTCAAAGCCTAAATATACACAAAAAGGCACAAGCAGAAGTTGGGGTCATTATCTTCTGCTGAATTTATATATACTTTATTATTTCTGTTTAGTAATAGAGGTCTGGAACAAATGGCATTTGAGTCCAAAAATGACAGTTGAACCAGCAGAAGAAGAAAGAACTGGGAGTATAGGAAATGGAAAGGAAAAAATAAGACTGAAAAGAAGATACCACTTGGGTCTAAGTATAATTAACTATTAACTAACTCTGTTCACCTATGAATTATGCTGGTGCTTATAACACTGAAATTAAGACTACTTATTTTGACAAGGCAAAATCTTGTTTCAAATGTGTTATTTTCCAAATGGGCAGAGTATAAGCTTAGTTCTTGAAACACTTAAATTTAATATAGACAAAGACTGAAAGTCCTTGGCTAGGTGCATTATTTTCTCATTTGAAAACTATAAAGTACAAGCTAAAAGAGCTTCTCCCATCAATTAGCATTCTGCCTACTGCATCGATCATATAGTTAATTGATTGCTCTTGTAGTTTATAAATGCACCCAGATGCTGTGGGATGATCACATTCTGTAAATTAAAGGAGCATATGGAAGGCATGCAGACAGTAACATTTCATCATAACTACCCAAAACATCCTTAATATGCAATGCTACATCACTAATTACTTCGTAACTATGTAAGCATTTCCTGGTTAATGTCTTGGTGAGAAATTTGCTTGGCAGTTGAGCCCAAATGCTACTGTGACCAAACATTTAATACGACTTTACGGCTCTTCTAGTTTTATTCCACAGAAAGAGAATGTGGCTCTCAGCCTATTCCTGATGCTATTCAGTTGTTAAGCCTTTTTTTGATTCTTTGTGACCCCATGGACTGTAGCCCACCAGGCTCCTCTGACCATGGGATTTCCCAGGCAGGATACTGGAGTGGGTTGCCATTTCCTTCTCCAGGGGATCTTCCGACCCAGGGATCAAGCCCATCTCTCCTGCATTGGCAGGTGAATTCTTTACCACTGAGCCACATGAGGAAGGCCTTCTCAGCCTATTAGGCGACCTTGATTGGACAAAGTAATTGAAAATATTTACTCTTCAACATTGGGTTATCTTGTTTAATGAACATGAGTCAACACTCCAAAATATAAATATCTGTTCAAAGATCTATCTGTAGACAATATTTTTTTCCTAAGAACATTAGAGGGAATTTGCCAAGTGAGGAGAATTTTGCTGCTTAGTGGGCTCTCTTTAATTTTGAAAAATACGGCATGGAAGAAAGGACTGGAGAAAGTATAAGAAACTGGCTTCATTTGTTAACTCTGGGAAAATCAATATAATTTGAGTAAATTGGTTTAAATGTATCCCAGGATATTAAAGGTAAAGATTTTCATTTACTTTAAGTCATACATAATTCCTTGCCAAGCCAAGTTTCAAAAAGCAGTCAAAAGAGACATGCAACATGGCAAAACTTTTAGAAAATGGAAATTCTCTCCATACACAAGGTCCACCAGCCAAATGCAAGAGATGTATACTTAAATTTTTAAAAGCTGTTTTTCACTGGTACATTTTGGCTGCATGAACTTGGTAAAATTCAGTTTTACTTAGGACTGGGAATTGTGTCTGGATTCACCTTAGGATTTTGAAATAATCATTAAAATAATAGAATTCATAAGTAAATTCATTTTTTATTCTTTGTCAATCCTATGACACTTCTGGGCGAAGACTATGACTAATTTTCTGGGTTTCATTGAGGATGCTGAGTGATTAAGTTCGTTGTAGAATTTGAACTAGGCATCGGTCAAGCCCCAAGACTTCATGACAAAATCAACAAGTACTTAAATAAAACATTCAAAGTTATTCTAGAAATGAACGTGTATTTACAAGTCAGAAGTAACATAACAGATTAGTCAGCATGAGCTCCTTTTGTTTTCAGAATTGAAAACTTACCTAGAGAAAAATTCAATAAGCCTTATTGATGATTGAATTGTTAAAATCTGAAAATAAGTTTAGTAGTTACTGCCATATTTATGTTTAAATACTACAAACTCAAATAATATGACAGCTAAATTTAAATTTTGTTCCTACTTCTCCTGAGTATGACAAAGAGGAAAAGATTCCAAACAACAACAAATAACACACAATTTATAATCTGGCAAAGTACCTTCTAGTCATGGAACTTCTTTCCTAATCTATGAAAAATAGTTGTCACAACAGACATGACTTTCTCATAATTAAAGGAAGATGCAATCAGAAGTTGCCTTGAAAAGGGAGGCCAGGCTTCCTTCACTATTAAGCCAAATCCTCCCCTCCCCCTCTCCCTCCCCCTTTCCTGAGACTCATTCCCTTCTGTTCTCCATCTGCTCCGCCCCACCTACTGTCTCCACTCCCTGCCAAGCATGCCAATCCCATCTGGTCCTACTCTTGCTTCTGCTGGCTCTAATTCCCATGGGCCTAAGAAACATTTCAGTGCCAAGGCTCTTCTCCTCTTCAGGAGAATAAGGATAGCTAGGAGACTATCAAACAATTAACCAAAGAATTCACACACATGAACAGGCACATAATGTCTCAAATACACAAACAAACAGCACTTTTAGAATTCTCTCCTAGGCTAAAATTAAAAAATTCTTCTAATTCTCTTATCCCAGATTCATTTTTAAAAATTGAAATCTTCCTATCTCTGAAATAATCAAAATTCATATTTCAAAAATACAAACACTTTCATTAATCCCAGATATGCATTTTTTCAGTAAGCACAATTAATTAGTGTAAATAAATGTTACTCAAATCTTACCATCATGAAATATTTCCATTACTTAATCAGATTTAATCATCACTAATACATTTTCTGCTGCATTAAACATACATTTAATTCACACATTCCACCTTCATGACTTCTCAACGAAAATCCACTCTGCCGCAAAAGCATGCATGGTCAGAATCTAAGCATATTTAGGCAAAATTATCACCAAGTCATTAACAATAATAAAGCAGTCTGGCGAGTATTGAAAGCAGCTTTTATTCATGCTTTTACTCGAACCAACTTAATACATATATACATATATAGAAACACACACACACACAATTTTCGGCTGTTTCTGCCACAAGCATGCTCAAAAACCTCTGAAGCTCACAGAAAGCAGCAAACGAAAGTATAAGCAACCATGCTCAGGGTTTAAGGACATTTAAAAATTTAAAACAACCTTTCTACATTTCCTATAGAGCATGCATAAATTTGACATGCAATTCCAAGAAGAAACATTTTAATATAAATCTTAAAATTAGTTTATCCAAAAGAGTTTATTCTTAGTTTCATTATTATTGTTCTCAGGCTTCTGGTATCTTAAACCCTGCATGCTGCAGTTCTAAGCTGTGCCGAGCGCTGGCTGTGACAGAAGAAGCTACCTGCGAGTTTTCACAATGCCATCTCATATCCATGTCTGTCTGGCTACCCTGCGTGCTTAGAGCTTTTTTCTTAATTCTTAATGGAAATCCTAGGAAATTTAGTCCATCCTCTGAAATCAATACTGGTGACAGGAGAGCTCCCTGACTCAGTGGGAGATCAAAATGATAAATTGCCTGCGCATCAGCCTGGCCTATCAGTGCCCTGCACACAGATGGGCGAGAAAAGACACAGAAAAGGCTCTATCAGTCACGTGTCACCAACGAGCCAATGGCTGACGAGCTACTGCAGAAAGGGATGCTGCAGTTCCGTCTGCAGTTGACGAGGTTGTTGGTACACAGCCCACAACCCCGCGCTCCGCTCAAAAAGTCTAGGCAGTTGCTGCTGTTGAATTTGCTCCCTGGCTGTGACTGCACAGGGAAACCGATGTCCCCCTAAACCCCTGACCTAAATAAAGATCCTTTTTCACGCACGGGAATTTTTTTCTGTATTACTTTGTAATCCAATCTGATAGCCCAGCAGAAAGAAAACTACTTTTTAACATCCCAACCCTTAAACTTCTCTTATGTACTTTCCTTCAGCTGATCATCACGTTTTCACCTAACATTAAATTAGAAGCCTTATACTGCAATTAGCATGCAAACCTCCTAACAGAGTCAGCTCAGAGCTTTAAAATTGTAATCATAATTTTATTTCTAAGTTAATGAATGGCATTTTTTGAATGCCCTGTATATAATGAGTATTTTTATGGGATAATTTTGCAATGGCAATTATGCCATATTAAGAAGTAGATTACTGTGTTTGTTTGTTTGTTTGTTTTTGCCAATCAGAGCTGTTTCTCTTTAAAGACGATTTAAGTCCCAATAAATATGCCATTCTATCGACCATTAAAAATAAAAACAAGCACCAAAGAATGTACATCCTGCTTCCCAAAGAAAAACAAATGAGTTATCCAGTGTTGGAAATACATACTTTTTTTTGTCTTTCCTCTAAAATTAAAAGTAATTCTTTCATAAACAGAGCCTCCACATCTGGAATACCATATGGAAATATATCCCCAATACATCTGCATTTATTGATCATTCTATAATAGCAGACATATTGCACAGTTGAAGGTAACCGAGCTGAGTGTATCCGTCTGATAGGAAGGTTTTAAGTGGTGAGACTATGGTGTGTTTCAAATGGCAGTATCATGGAGATATTTTTTTAAAGTCCAAAAGAAACATTGAATGATCTTCAGGAATAACATTTATATCAGAAAGAGTACCTAGGGCACATCTATTGTTCTTTATGGCCCAGTTACTATTATCTCCTGGCATTTTCAAGGACTAATTCTAACTGCTTTCAGAGTCATGCAAAACTTAGAAAAGATATCTGAGAATAAATCCCGATAGGTATGCCATAATAAGAAAAATTGCTACTGAGGTTTAGAATGCTGAAATTTCAGAACTCATTTTGTCTTGGCAGCTATTTTTTAAATTCATCCTCTTGAAAGACTTGGATTCTGTCAAGGTGTTTTTTTTTTTTTTTTTTGCCAATTCCTTTCCTCTCATTCCTTTATTCAATGTTGTCTATAGAAAAGAATACAGCATTTATAAAGTTCTTTAAAACATACATCATTTTCTGCCCTTTCTATCAATTTGGCCTATTTATTAAATAATATAAATGTCAACAGTCAGACTTTATTCTTTTAAAAGAAAAGATGAAGGCTCAGAGTAGTTAGCAAAAAGAAAACAACAAGAATGAAACACTGACATGAAGACATGAAGCCTATTTATTGAACTATAGTAATAGCCCCAAACTAGAAACCACCTATTTATCAATAACAAACTGAGGAGATAAATTACAGCTTTACAGTCACTCTGTAGCTGTAAAATAGAATGTGGTAAATTCAAACGTGTATATGAAGAGACATCTAAGATGTATTGCTACGTAAACAAAAATTAAAGGTACAAATTCAAAATTGTTTAAAGGCTACACACACACTAAAAACACACATTTATACATGTAAATACAAAGCTGCATATGGAGAGGAAATTTCTGCAAGGACATAAAAATATCAGTTAATAGCGCTTAACTCTATGGAGTGCTTAAATCTATGAGAAGCTTAAATCTGAGAAGTGTTGAGTTCAAAGGTGGGACCATGGCATAGGTACCATTTTGTACATTTTTAAATCCAAGTCTATGTGTGTTACTTTTCTAATTCAAAATTCGCTAATTCATGTTAAGTGATGGCATTTATGTTCATTTAGATTTAAAAGGATGTGATTGAGATTTTCCTGGTGGTCCAGTGGCTTTCACTGGAGGGTGCTTGGGTTTGATTCCTGGTCAGGGAACTAGATCCTGCCTGTCTCAACGAAAGGGTGTGCATGCTGCAACTATAAAGATCCTCTATGTTGCAACTAAGACTAGTGCAGCCAATAAATAAAATATTTTTTAAAAGGACGAGATTGGTAGATGTCTTAAGCTAAAATACTGAAGGGAAAGGAGGAGAGACAGAAGGAAGGGTGGCCTGGGTTTTGGCATGCAAAGAAAATTTGGTAGATACGGACAAGAAGAGAGCTGCTAGGTATAAGTTCTGGCAGGCTTAGCCAAAGAATTCCACATCCCATATTAACTTCTAGGGCTTTCATCTCTGAATGCAAACAGCAAAACAAACTTACATGGGTTAAAGGCTTTACAACTTCCAGTGACAATTCACCAAAATTATCTTTGATTCTTAGAGGTAGGAATGTGAAAGAACGAGAAATACACGATTTGGATAATAACCTGAATTTGGGTGAATTGACTCTTCCAAATTTAGTTTTCTCAGCAGGATGGAATTGGCAAGAAGCAGCAGAGTTAAACTTGAATCTTAATTTAGGATATTGTCTATTGCTGCTTTAAAAGGAAGGTCATGTTCATGTTTTTATCAATAATGGTGTAGGGTTAAAGACAAGATGAAATCCATTTTCTTCTATTTCCTCCTGGGCACAAACTTTTTTTTATCTCCAAACCAGAACCTGCCTTACAGATTCTATTTTTGACTCTTTAGTTGTTGTTATTTGATTTCTATAAATTTAAGAGATATAAACATTAAAAAATGAATTGGCCAGATTAAGTCAAAAGTTTATAATATGCATTATTAAAGGATTTTTTTGGTTTTGTTTTACACCAAATTATTCTAAATCAATGGTTTATGGGGATAATTTTCATCCCAGGGGAACATCTGATAATGTATGGAAACACTTCTAGTTGTCACAACTAGAGGAGGTGTTACCAGCATTTAGTGGGTTATAGCTAATGATGCTGCTTATTATCTTAAAACATACAGCCCTACATCAAAGGGTTATCTGGCCCTAGATGTCTACAGTACCAAGACTGAGAAACCATGCTCTAAAAGCAGGCTTTTCTATTGTATTCACAAAGAGGTTAAAAAAGTATTCTGTATACATCGTAGTGAGATGGCGAAGAGAAGATAACTGTGGACAATACCCTGAGTCACTCCAAAATTAAGATGCCATGGAGAAGAAACAGCAAATAAAGGAAGAGGATAGAAGAAAAATCAGTGTGGTGACCTGAAAACCTGTGATAAACAATGTATCAGAAACTCATTCAAATTGCTTGGATGCTATTATTAGGCCAAGTAATCCATTCTTCATGGAAGTTTCATTTAAATAAGGGATCTGAGAAATTAATCTCATTGAAATCAATAATACGAAGACTTGAGGTCCCTAGTCCTCTTTGTATTTGAATTCTTATAGATGTGGCCAGGAAATGTAATATCTACAGGGATCACAGGAGGGCTTTGAAGGAATATGTGAAGGGGGCGGATTTTGGTGACCTTCAAATTATACTTCTTAGGCTACTTGTGGTTTTAGGCTTCTTCAGAGTCCACAAAGTTAGACGTGTAAACAAACGAGTGAATGAAGATCCCCTGGAGAAAGGAATGGCTACCCACTCCAGTACTCTTGCCTGGAGAATTGCATGGACAGAGAGAGGAGCCTGGTGGGCTATGACACATGGAGTCGCAAAGAGTCGGACACAACTGAGCAACTAACATTATTCACAACCCCCGTCATAGCTTGCAGAGGAGGCAGAGCTCTACTGTTCACCCTAGGAAGGTGGTTAGTAGTTCTTTTCTTCAGGCTCTCACCCAGTCTTTCTATCCACAGATAAGGTTTCTAGGAACACAGTTCCCAGGACCAGCATCAGGCACTTTCCCTCTGTGACTCCTGTCATGCCAATTTCCACACTTGGCCAAGCCTGTGGCATTCAGGGTCAGAGCAGCAGAGCTGGGATACAAGGCCACCCGGAACACCACAGCACTGGAGCAGCTTCAAGCCAAATGCATGCTCTTTGTCAGAGGGAAATATGGCAGGAAAGCAGGAGAGAGAGAGAGAAAGGAGGAGAGAGGGACAGATGCAGTGAGAGAAAGACAGGAAGGGAGATCAGAGAAAATAGCCGCAGATCCAGATATTATCATACACTCTGTGATGTGGGAGAATATTCCATGTCACAATTCTCTTAAAACCAGAAATATTTGTTATAAGAGCTCTTATAACTCTCATGGTCCAATCCTTCATTTTACAGATGAAGGGTTTTGCGGCAGAGAGGTTAAATATCTTTGCTTTAATTGACAGTGGGATTCTGTCCCATTTCAGTTGATTGATGAACATGTTATTGACAAGGTTCATGATTTCACAAATCACCATAATTATCAACCAGAGTAAAACTTAGAGGAAAGGCAAATGTTGATGTCAAAAAGGAGACAGCAAGTGGCTCCAAACCCCTCCCTCCCACACTGATACTGGGGTAAGGCACTGAAAGGTTTTGCTACCCAGGAAAGAGAGTAAGATCCTCCACTGGGCATTGATAGGATACGAAATACAAAAGAAGCAGCTTTTTGAGTTTTTTCCTTTTGGAAGAAAATGAGTGGTGGCTGAAGATTCTTTAAAATGCAAATTTTCTTGTCTGTACTTTCACCACAGTGGTGATGAATGGGAAGTAGGATGCATGAGTGACTTTTAAAAGACATATGTCAGGAAGTAAGCTCTAGTTGTGACAGAATATAGAATAGGGAAATATTCTGATCATTTTCATTTTTTAAGAGAACAAACAGATAACAATGGTATAAAAATACAGTGGGTTATCTTAGTTTTAAATTTTTATTATTTTTGCTTTTTCTCCCCTATAATGGCAGCCCTAGTTTGAGACCATCGAGTACCACTAACTCCTGTTAATTGCTAATTTAATATGTACAAGTACACATTAGAGGTAGGAAGTGAATTAATGTCTAAATGAGCAAAATTTCCCATATTCTACATCTTATGATGTCTTTTTTTCTGCCACTTTATTCCTGTGGGTTTTGTTTTTTGACTATTCCTCTAGGTATGTACACTTTTTGCAAAGTAAAAATACAAGCAAAACCCACTGCCTCAAATGATCTTTTCCATAACACTGTATTCTAAAATTTGTTATATTAATGTTAAAAATAAGAGAAAATGATAGTCAGAAGGACTCAATAACATCTATGAAGTTAGCAATTGAAAGTCTACTGACTATGTAGCAAATGTTCTTTCCAATCAGAACTACCCCTAGTGCTTCCTCTAGCATAGTTCTTCTTGAGTTTAGTTTGCATAAGAACCAAGGAGGAATGTGTTAAACATCCAGATTTCTGGGCCCCTCCCTGGAGACTGATTCTCTTAATTGGATGGGTCCCAAAAGTCTGCATTGTTGATAGGCATCCCACCTTCATAATTTAAGACCCCCTTTACAGGTGGCACCAGTGTTTAAGAACTTGCTTGCCAACACAGGAGACGTAACAGATGTGGGTTCAATCGCCTGGTTGGGAAGATCTCCTGGAGCAGGAAATGACAACCCACTCCAGTATTTTCACCTGGAAAATTCCACGGACAGAGGAGCCTGGCGGATTACAGTCCACGGGGCTGCAAAGAGTCTGACGTGACTGAGCATAGGATCAACTGAGAGTTTCAAATTCAGAATTCTTTTAAAGGAAAAGTCAGTTCAACAGGATTCCTAATGAATGGAAATGATAAGCTTTTCATTAAAGGAATAAAATTTAAAAGTCCTGTTCACCAAGAGAGAAACTGGAACAGAGAGAAGTGCCATAGCAAAAAAGAAAAATGTAGGTGCTTAAGAGTCATCCATGAAGAGAGAGTTTCCCAAATTGAATTTTATATTGTAAAGAATATTTTAGTTGAAAATAATTTTCAGCAAGAAAGATTAATGCGCATAGAAGAAGTATGCAAATAGTAGCATTTAAAAGAATAGAATGACCCTTTTATAGCCACAGATACATATGGCACTTGACTGAATGGGTTCCTATCTCACTGCCGGCATTTGAAACCATGAATAGGCAGATATCCATGCAGGGTCCTTCTGCGTGTCCTAAGAATTCATTTGTACTGAGAAGGGTTTTCTTAGGATGGCTCTTTAGACCTCTAGAGAAGGAAAGCTTTCCTTTATGAGATCAGAACCTGATCTTCTCAAATCTTCTCTAATTGTTTAAAATATAAATCTACCCAGAAAGATATCCCCCAAAGTATTTCATGCAAAACAACGACACATGAAAGGGACTTCCCTGGGGGTCCAATGGCTAAGACTCCAAGTTCCCAATGCAGAGGACCAGAGTTCAATCCCTGCTCAGATAACTAGACATGCTGCAACTAAGAGTTTTCATGCTGTGACTAAGACCCAATATATCCAAATCAAATAATATTTAAAAAAAAAAATAATGACACAATGAAGGGAGAGTGCACTGTTCAGAAATCCCCTGGTCACCGTTTTCTCCCAGTTGGCTTCCAGATTGGCCAGCTTAAAGTCAAAGGGTAAAAATGGAGCTGAAAGGATGTCTACTGCCAGTTCCCAACTCATTTTTTAAAAATATCTGAGCCCTTTGTCATGCTATATATTTGTTTTATTTCAACAGAAAGTTGACGAACTGTTCACATTGAATCATAATCAAAATTTGAGAGACAAATGTAATAAGAAGCTGATTCTTTCAGGATGTTTGTTGTAAGTAGGACAATGCTTTTTACCAAACAGACACCAGTGATCAAAAAGAATTTGGGTGGCTGATTAATGAAAAGCATTAATCAAAAAAGCCATAGTCCATGGTTCTGGTCTGTTAGAAGGGAAGAGGGAAAAGAGGAAGGGAAACAAGAAAGAAAAGAACAAAAGGGGGGAAAAAAAGAGCACAAAGCATTACATGAAGCTGATGTGCCTTAGTAGCCCTTGTGAGAAACTTTTGCTTTTCAGTGAGTACAACTTGTGAGACATTATAAAAAGCGGGTCTTCCCCTGCCTGCTTCCCCTGCCTCCCACTGATGAGGTCCCACACAATGGTATTTTAAGCAACAAGAATGTAAACACTGAAGAGTGTAAACACTGAAGGTTACACATGCCTTCACAATCCTATGCATGCGCGCAAGCACAAGCCACATACAGAATCCACATTTTTACTTATCAAGAGGGTTTTCCATTAACAAAACTGGGAAAGCTAAACTGGAAACAAAGTTCTTAATCAGCTATTACATTATAAGAAAATCAGTGAACAAAAGTTCTCAAACTTCTCACTCATACAAATATACTGTAAAGTTCACAAGCAAACTGCAGCAGGCAGAAGCACTTATTTCATATAGATGTAATATTTTACAGAGACTATTTCCAAATTCAAGACTATAAGCCAAAGAATTTGAGTGCTTAGAAAAAAGGAAATTACATGGCCTCATCTTGATCTACTTATAATTTCCAGGGATGAGGGTAAAACACTGTATACTTAATCTGTACTCCTGGGAATTCTGATACAGGTTGTTTTAGACCTCAGTGTGAGAAACATATCTATGTACACCCTCCTCCTGCCTCCGGCTACTTTCTACTATAACACCAGCCTTGGACTAGATTATCCAATTCAACTGGATTATCCAATTTAGGGCTTCTCTGGTGGTTTACAGGGTAAAGAATCTGTCTGCAATGCAGGAGACCCAGGTTTAATCCCTGGGTTGGGAAGATCCCTTGGAGAAGGGAATGGCAACCCACTCCAGTATTCTTGCCTGGAGAATTTTATGGACAGAGGAGCTTGTGGGCTACAGTGCATGGGATTGCAAAGAGTCAGACATGACTGAATGACTAACACACACACACACACACACACACAATTCAACTTCTATGGTGTAATACCTTTCATAATGGGGGATAGAAGGTCGGAAAATCTAGAGAGAGCTTGGAAATGATGGGAAAATAGAAATAGAAAATAGATCCTGAAAAGATTCCCTGTAACAAACTGCATTCAATTTTGGTCTAGAAAGACGGTAGAGTTATTTTAGGAAAGGCATGAAAGTGTAAAAGTGCTTTTCTGTAAAAATTTAAAATTTATTATATAAATGATAAACTTTATCTTTTCAACTGAAGGATTGAACAATGCTTATAGCACATGGGGAACCATCAATATACATCAGCTTAACTGGCAAATTTGATCATCACAACAAGTAAATCTATGAAAACAATTCAAATACAATCTTACCACCTTCACAAAACTTTCGATTGCTATTTATGTTGTTGTTACTGCTTTGATTTTCATTTCACATTCTTTTCTATTTCTTATCTGTACACACATAATTTTAAATAGTTGCAATAAGACAGCAAAGAAAGCCATAAACAAAATGAAAAGACAACCCACAGAATAGAAGAAAATATTTGCAAATGAAGAGAATGTCAAAGGATTAATCTCCAAAATATACAAACAACTCATGAAGCTCAATATCAATAAAAAAATGGTCAGGGGTTCTAAATGGACATTTCTCCAAAGAAGACATACAGATAGCCAAAAGGCATTTGAAAAGATGCTCAACATCACTAGAGACATGCAAATCAAAACTACAATGAGGTATCATCTTATACCAGTCAGCATGGCCATCATCAAAAAATTCTACAAACAATAAATGCTGAGGAGGGTTTGGAGAAAAGGGAATCCTCCTACACTATTGGTGGGAATGTAAATAGGTACTGCCTCTGTGGAGAACAGTATGGAGCTTCCTTAAAAAGACCCAGCAATCCTACTTCTGGGCATATGTCTGGGAAAAACCATAATTTGAAAAGATACATGCACTCCAATATTTACTGCAGTACTATTTACAACAGCCAGGACACAGAAGCAATCTAAATGTCCACCAGCAAATGAATGGACAAAGAAGGAGTGGTGTATATGTACAATGTAATATTACTCGGCCACAAGAAAAATGAATTAATGCCATTTGTAGGGACCTAGAGATTGTCACACTGAGTGAAGTAAGTCAGACAGAGAAAGACAAATACCATGTGATATTTCTTATATGTGGAATCTAAAATAAGTGTTACAAATTAATGTATTTACAAAGCATCAGTAGAGTCACAAATGTAGAAAACAAATTTATGGTTACTGAAGTGGAAATGAGGGAGAAGAGATAAATTGGGAGGTTGGGATTGACATATACATACTACTAGACATATAAAATAAGTAACCAATAAGAACGTAGTATATATAGCACAGAGAGCTCTACTCAGTGCTCTATAATCACCTATATGAAAAAAGAATATAGAAAAGAATGAATCCATGTATATGTCAAACTGATTCACTTTGCTGCACTGCAGAAACTCACAGCAGTGGAAATCAACTATGCTCCAAAGAAAGTTAATTTAAAATTAGTTGCAATAATAAAAATATAGTTTTATAATCTAATATAATGGCATGTACATTTCCCATCTTGACTTAGAACATCATTATTATCATTCTAATAGCAATCCAGTAGCCAAAGTGGTGTGTTATACTTTGCCTAACTATTTTGCATTTTTTTGTTGGATAAATTCCCACTTTGGAATTTTGGATTCATTCTTATTTTGTAATTCTGCTATTGTAAATAACAGTTTTCTTCCTTTGTGTTTTTTTTTTCCATAAGATAAATTCCCCAAAGTGGGATTACTGATCTAAAGACATAAGTGTTTTTATAGATTTTGAAGCAATCTGCCAAAGTACTTTTCAAAAGGCTTGTTCTAATTTTCACATTGTCTCCAGCATGCTATGTTCTATTATACCTCACTGGTGTGAACATGTTGTCTTTTCTATCTAGAGATGCCCTTTTCCCATTTAGAAAAAAGTCTGGTAAACTCCTACACATTGCTTTATATCAAGCTCAAATGCTACTCTTCAGGCTTCTCAAAGTCCCTAGGCAGAGTTAGTCACGATTTCCATCGTGTTACCATAGTACTTTGTAATGATACCATTTTTAGCACTTAAATAATTCTGTTTGTTGTAGTTGTTTGTATATTTCTTTTTTTCTTCTTAGATTATTAGCAATTGCAAGGTTGGAACTCTGTCCACTTTATCCTTTCAACCTCTGGCACAGGGCCCGGCATGTATTAGACATTCAATAAATGTTTGTTAAATGAATGAGGAATGAATGAATGAATGAACTTGTCAATATGATGCACACCCAAGCCTTTTGCCATATCTCTGCATAAAATGTCTTCTTTCACCAACTCTCTTATAGACCACCTAGTCCTAGGAACACTTGTATTTTTGTAGATCTGTTGTAGAGTATATGTGTATTTTTTTTTTTACATCTGTCTATTTTGTAGCTCTATACTTTTACATTTTTACAAAACTACTTTCAGGTCTTGGTGGTATAATTCTGTGACTTGTTGTGACTCAATTCTCTGAATTCATTAGACAATGACTTATGAATAAACAAGAGTCAGAAAATGTTTCTTTCCAGTTCAAAATGAAGAAGTTTTTATGAATAAAATGTTAGGACTAGTAAATAGGATTGTAAATCACCTGTGGAAACTATAGCATGTGTATGACCCTGCTGTAGAGAGAATGAAATTTTAAAAAAAATCACTGATGCTGAATTATTTAATAATAGACAATCAATATATACATTTTGACATATACACTCCCATTTTATCCTTATCAAATCCTGGTAAGAAACACAGACAAAGCAAGTAAATCACATCAAAATTTGGAAGATAAGGAATCTAAAACATAGAAACATGGTAAGGAAATGGAAAAAGCAGGATCAGTATTCACATATTTTGAATCACATTTTCCAGTAGTCATGTACAGACGTGAGAGTTGGACTATAAAGAAAGCTGAGCGCAGAAGAATTGATACCTTTGAGCTGTGGTGTTGGAGAAGACTCTTGAGAGTCCCTTGGACTGCAAGGAGATCCAACCAGTCCATCCTAAAGGAGATCAGTCCTGGGTGTTCATTGGAAGGACTGATGCTGAAGCTGAAATTCCATTACTTTGGCCACCTCATGCGAAGAGCTGACTCATTTGAAAAGACCCTGATGCTGGGAAAGATTGAGGGTGGGAGGAGAAGGGGACGACAGAGGATGAGATGGCTGGATGGCATCACCTACTCAATGGACATGACTTTGAGCAAACTCTGGGAGTTGGTGATGGACAGGGAGGCCCATAGTGCTGCAGTTCATGGGGTTGCAAAGAGTCGGAGACGACTGAGCGACTGAATTGAACTGAATTGAACTGAACTGAATCACATTTTAGCCCTCACTCTAAAAAATCATGAGACTCTGCTGAATTTTATTCCTTAATTGACCAAATTGAGAAAACTAACTTTTAAACAGTGTAAACTAGACTGGTGATTTAAAAACAAACAAGCAAACAAACTTTGCTGGTGATGGAAACATATATTCCAAAAGAATGTGTAAAAATAATTGTGTGAAAAATATTATCAGAGGACTCTTACTGAAACTGGTAAAATGGAGGGGGCTGCTTTCCCTCCTATCTGGTGGTTCCTGGTAGTTTTTATAAATTGCACTCAGGAAAGCATCATAGTGGACCATTCACTTAACCTATGATTCAGCCATACTTATTATGGCCTAACTCAGTATGAAGAACTATGGGAAATACAAAAAAGCATTGCAGAGTCCTTCTCCAAGACCACACACACACACACACACACACACACACACTTTCACTCTCTCTCTTTTTCTGCCTCTCTCTCTCTCTAACACAGTGTATTATAAATGCCACAAAAATTATATTATATGGTAAACATTTTGAACTTTCAGGAACAAGTGATAACATCTAGGTTCATACCCTGTATTGAGTCTGAGATATTCATGTAAGGAACAAAGTAAATGGATATGGATTTTCCTATTCTGTGACTTTATAAAACCATTTAGTCTGCCTATGCTGATATGTCTTGTCTGTAAAATAAAGGAGCTGGAAACACGTTTGCCAATCAAATGCAGGTACTGTGTGATCACAGGGGAGAGAGTAATTCAGTGGTATGAGCATGGACAGTGAGATCAGACAGATCTGGTTTCCTGACCTAAGCTTGGGGCTTAGATCAGATGGTTAGCACAATCCTCCTGACTCCCAGTTTCTTCATGAGAATAATGGCAACACATACCCTTTGAAATTTCCCATAAGCTATAAGTGAGATAATATATAGCACTTAGAAGAAAATTGGCACATATTCAAGGCTCAATAAATAGTAATAATCAACTACTAAATGAGGAAGTTGCTGCTAAGTGCCCACAGACTGTTTCAATTCTATGGTTCTGCATAATTTACTTTTGACACGGCTTACTCACAATGGAAGCTATTATTGTTCTATGTTAATTAAACACGACTGAGCAACTGAACTGAATTAAACACCAAAGACTTTGGCAAGGTAAAAACTTAGAAATTTTCAAATTAGGTATGATAAAAGTAAAAAAAGAATGACTTTGCAAGGTAAATACTTAGAAATTTTCAAATTAGTATTCATGCAAAGCCTTGGCAAGATGCTGTGCTTCATTTTGCAATGCGTTAGGTTTTACCCAAACTCTTTGGAAAATGCTAGACTTTTTTCTCAGCTGTATTTTGTATATGACCTCCAGTTCAATCAATCAAAAACAAGGAAGTCATTAGTATTTGCTGAGTTTAGTCACTTCCATAAATGCTGCATTAGTTGCCTTTGAGATTCTCAACTTCACTTGCATTGTGACAAGCATGACGAATGGCGTTCACAAGCATGACACACTCCAAGCATGCTGGCTACACCCTCATCCTTTCCCTTTCACCTAAGAAGACATGTGGAATGCAAGTATGTGAGAGTGATGTTATCATAGATAAACTTGAATCTACACATCTGACTATTTTAGACAAACAAAAAAAAAACTTATTTATTTACTTACTTTGTAAGTTAAACCATTACTATTAACACATTGCTTAAAATGTACTTAACATCTGACTGGGACATCAAACAAATTATGATACAGAATTACGCCATGGCACGACCCAAGACAACGTGTTTGATGTGTGGAAAAATCAAAAGTACAGTTGCTCTGAAGAAAATTCATTATGGTCAGGAAACCCACTACCACTGAAAGAAGAAAAAGATCTAGTATCACAAATTGTGTGAAGTTTGAAAAGATGTTTACCTAATAATCTGCTACTTGGATCTAAATACAGTGATAAATTGTATAGAACCTCAGAAGAGGTAGGACACATATGTGTACCATATGTAATCTAGCATTTTTCTGAAATAGCAAATCTTAAATATTTTAGTTTCAAGGAGCATTTCACTCTTAAAAATTACTAAAGACTCCAAAGATCTTCTGTTTATACAGATTATATCCATGGATATATACTCTATTAGAAATTAAAAGTAAAAAAGTGTTAAAGACTTATTAATTCACTTAAAATAACAACAGTAAATCTATCACGTTAACATAAAATATAAATTTAAAAAATAAATATTTTTAAAACAAAAAATTCTGAAGAGCACAGCATTATTTTATATTTTTGAAGATATTTTAAATATCTGAAGTAACATAAGACATTTGGGTGCTAATACCTGTTTCTGCATTCAGTCTGTAGCAAAGTCACATGTCATTTAGTCTCTGAAAAACTCCACTGTACTCTTGTGGTAAAAATGAGAATGAAAACAGCAAATAAAATCTTAGCATTATGATGAAAATAGTTTTGACTTTACTGAAAAGGTCTTACAGATGTCCTCTACTTCTGCCTCAAGATTTTGAGAATCACTGCTCTAAAGGTTTTATGATATTTAGAGACTACCTTCATTATTATTTTTTGGTATGTTCTTATTATTATTTTCAGTATATCTATAGGCTGTTCTTGTTTGAAAACTTCCTGATGGAGAAGACCACGTCCTACAAATCTTAGGTATTGTTTACAGCATGGTAGGCCTGCCCAGAACCATAGTATAGCATCGATATGCAATATGTGATTAACAGATATACTGATGGATTGAAACTCATGGTATCCTATTGTTCCTTTAATAACCTTCAAAATATTTACTATAGAGGCATGTATACAGTTCATCAAATTTTGAATCCATTATGTCAACATTCTTCTTAACTAGAAGGAGAAGCTAATTGTATCTGAATTTACTACAGATGAAACAAAGTATCCCTACTCCGTTAGGAAGCACCTGTGAATTTTGGAAGAGAGATATGAGATGAGAAGCTAGAATTCTACAATTCTAGGGATATCATTATAACATTTTTTTCCCCATAAAAATTGTCCTAATGCATCAAATAGGCACTATTTCAAGGTCAAATCAATTTGTGTATTTAATTGTAGTTTCATAATTATAAAACAATTGAAAGCTAATGACATGGAAGGAAATGGAATTTGAATTCATTAAAAGCTAGAGTTTCATACCTCTGTGAATGGAAAAAAAGCAACAAATACCATTTATTTTTATTTGTCTACTTCAAAATCAGATCCTTTGAGAGACACCCACGTAGTAATTCAGAACTGAAACATTTATATGTTTATCTCTGCTGAATCCTTGCAGAGTGGGATGGTTGGCAAAATATTAAAGAATGAAACAGTCCTCCTAAATTAAAGGTTTTATTACATAATAAATAATTTCTCTGAATCTTACGAAGTGGTTCTTTTATCTTCATCTGTGAAAACCCACAGAAAGAGACAAAGTGCCTGCCATGGTCTTGGTAAGCAGAAAACTGTTTGACTGTTCTCTTATAATGACAGAATATACTAGAAAAGGCTCTTCCTTGGTAAAATCTAGGTAGATACACAACATAGCTGTTATACTGGAAAATGAAAAGAAGGGTTACTCATCACCACTGGCTTTTCCTTTGTCATGCACATAGGACAGCAGATACACTGGTCTAGTTGTCTTCTGCTTTCAAAGGATGTCTACATTATCCAAACTAATGGCTAAATTACAAAGCACAAAGTTTCAGGGCTTAGTGGCTCAGTAAATAGAATTTTCTTAGGTATTTCATCTTAAACTGATTTTATTCTTGATCTATGTAGGTAGAAAAGGAGCCCCGAATCCTGCCCAGCCTACCTGTGAACACTTACAATGGACCAAAGCATCACTGTACTAATAAATCTGGGAAGCAAGAGATGGGAAGAGATTGACTGATGATTAATTTTTGAACTGTAAAGCAAATGTATGAAATTCTAACTGACATGTTATTTGACGCAATTATGTGTTGTATAATTATGTGCCGAAAGGCAAGGGAGAAGGGAAAGATATACTCAACTGAACACAGAGTTCCAGAGAATAGCAGGGAGAGATAAGTAAGCCTTCTTAAGTCACCAATGCAAAGAAGTAGAGGAAATCAATATAAAGGAAAAGACTAGAGATCTCATCAAGAAAACTGGAGATACCAAGGGGAGATTTCATGCAAAGATGGGTACAAAAAAAGGATAGAAATGACACAGTACTTAAAGAAGCAGAAGAGAAGAAGTGGCAAGAATACCCTGAAGAATTATACAAAAAAAGGTCTTAGTGACCCAGATAACCATGCTGATGTGCTCACTCACGTAGAGACAGACATTCTGGTGTGTGAAGTCAAGTGGGCTTTGGGAAGCATTACTACAAATAAAGCTAGTGGAAGTGATGGAATTCCACCCAAGCTATTTCAAATCCTAAAAGAGGATGCTGTAAAAGTGCTGCACTCAATACGCCAGCAAATTTGGAAAATTCAGCAGTGGCCACAGAACTGGAAAACGTCAGTCTTCATTCCAATCCCAATGTAAGGCAATGCCAAAGACTGTTCGAACTACCACACAATTGTGCTCATTTCACATACAAGCAAGGTAGTGTCCCAAATTCTTCAAACTAGGCTTCAACAGTATGTGAACTGAGAACTTCTAAATGTACAACCTGGATTTAGAAAAGGCAGAAGAACCAGAGATCAAACTGCCAACATCTGTTAGATCATAGAGAAAGCAAGGCAATTTCAGAAAAACATCTACTTCTGCTTCATTGACTACACTAAAGCCTTTGACTATGTGAATCACAGCAAACTGTGGAATTCTTAAAGAGATGGGAATACCAGACCACCTTACCTGTCTCTTAAGAAACTTGTATGCAGGTCAAGAAGCAACAGTTAGAACCAGACATGGAACAACAAACTGGTTCAAAATTGGGAAAGGAGTACGTCAATGCAGAGTACATCATGTGAAATGCCGAGCTGGATGAAGCACAAGCTGGAATCAAGATTGCTGGGAGAAACATCAACAACCTCGATATGCACATGACACTGCCCTGATGGCAGAAACTGAAGAGAAACTAAAGAGCCTCTCAATGAGGGTGAAAGAGGAAAGTGAAAAAGCTGGCTTAAAACTGAACATTCAAAAAACTAAGATCATAGCGTCCAGTCCCATCACTTCATAGCAAATAGATGGAGAAAAAATGCAAGCAGTGATGGATTTTATTTTCTTGGTCTCCAAAATCACTGCAGATGGTGACTGCAGCCATGAAATTAAAAGAAACTTGCTCCTTGGAAGAAAAGCTATGACAAACCTAGGCAGCATATGAAAAAGCTGAGAATCACTTTTCCAACAAAAGTCCGTATTGTCAAAGGTATGGTTTTCCAATAGTCATGAATGGATGTGAGAGTTGGACCATAAATAAGGCTTAGTGTTGAAGAATTGATGCTTTTGAGTTGTGGTGCTAGAGAAGACTCTTGAGAGTCTCTTGGACAGCAAGAAGATCAAACCAATCAATCCTAAAGGAAGTCAATCCTGAGTATTCATTGGAAGGACTGATGCTGAAGCTGAAGCTCTTAATACTTTGGCCACTTGATGCAAAGGCCCAACATATTGGAAAAGACCCTGATACTGGGAATGATTGAGGGCAGGAGGAGAAGGGGGAAACAGAGGATGAGATGGTGGATGGCATCACTGACTCAATGGACATGAGTTTGAGCAAACTCCAGGAGATAGTGAAGGACAGGGTAGCCTGGTATGCTACACTTCATGGGCTCACAAACAGTTGGACATGACTTAGCAACAACAGAGAGTTGAATAAACAACAGAGAGTTAACCAGAAAACCCAAGTAAACTAAATTGCAAACGTTGAAGTTAAACTTATATCCAATTTATTAAAAAGTAAAACTGTTATCACTGAAAACTACATTCAATACAAGTCAAATAGGAACTCTTGCTACCATCTTCACTTGCATGTGCAGTGGGAGCCTAAAAACATTGCCCAGCAGAATGTGGCAGGCTAACTCTAGATTATTCAGTTTGAATTTTGAGTAAGTGAGATTGTAAGCTATTTTTAACCTTATAAATGCAAAAGTTTTTGAATTGTTAACCTGGTAGATAGCCCTTAACTGTGTTGTGAAAAATTCAAGTTTAATGACTTGTGTGCCATTAGTCTTTCAAAAGCAAATAAAGGCTGTAGCTTTCCAGTTCAGGCTGCAAACCATGAAGTAGAAACTTGGTGCCTTTGGGCCAAGGATTTGTATGTGAAAATCAATGCTCAAAGGCATATTAAATCTCCATATAAACAAGGTCAAGTCATTGAACAAATATGTGTTGGGTCTACTAAATTGCAAACCTACTTAAAACTCTGGATATACTAGTGAACAAGACAAGGTCCTGCTATAGTTCATCTTCTAGATAGAAAAAAATCAGAAAACCTACAGCTGATGAATATACCACTGTCAATGTCCTCCAACCAGAGATCACTAGGAATATACCTTCAGTTGGACAAGTGAGGTTTATTAATTGTTGTAGCTAATGAGAACACTTGTTATAGGGAACCATGAGTATCTCAGTAACAGCGTGTTAGAAAAGACATTAAAGAGTCTGGGCTTGTATTAGTTGACTTGGGACAAGGTTAAGAAAGCAGAGCTTTGTTCTGGATTGGGTGGTATCAGGAAGTAGAGGTAATTCTACAATTGACTACATGTCTCAAAAAATATTACTTATAGCAAGAGCAGACTAGAGTCAGGATGGAGCAATGCTTGGTAGATAAGTGGTATTCATATTTTAACCAAAAGATGATTTGAAATTTTGTAGGCTACACAGTGACTTTGATTTTAACTGTTTTTAAACCAAAGAAAAATGTGGCCTTTTTTTTTTTTTCCACTTTATCTTTATCTCAGAGTGACCTGTCTCATATTGGTATTCTGTGAGATAGTTTCTGTCCAGCAGGTGAAAAACATGATCTTCCTGTGAGCTTCTGGGCAGCTTTGAATTACACTATGGCCTCACTGTGTGGATTAGTCCAGTTCCCAGATTTCAGAGGCTGCTCTTTTCTAACAATCCAACCATGGAAACTATAAACAAACAGTAGCAACAAGGCTTCCCTGGTGGCTCAGCTGATAAAGAATCCGCCTGCAATGCCGGAGACCTGGTTTTGATCCCTAGGTTGGGAAGATTCCCTGGAAAAGATAAAGGCTACCCACTCCAGTATTCTGGCCTGGAGAATTCCATGGACTGTATAGTCCATGGGGCAGCAAAGAATCAGACACTACTGAGTGACTTTCACTTTCACTTTTCTAGCAACAACAAAAATCAAAGGGTGATAGAACAGGGTAAAAGAGAGGGCCCTTATATGGCTCATCTGTGGAAAGGCTCTCAGACTTGACCAACCAAAGGGAGTCAATCTGTGATTAGCTCAGGGGAGAATGCAAATGTTCTAGGGAACAACTATCTCAAAGCCCTAAAGTTGGAAAGAGTTTGAAGCGTCTAAAGGACAAAAAGATAGTATGACCCAAGAGGGTCAATGAGAAAGAAAAGAAGGTAGGGAAGAGTCAGATAAGAGCTTTGTAGGCTAGGTAGGGCACTGAGACTTTATGCTGAGTATGAACAATAACATGATTTTATTTCTATATTTAAAATATCCTCGTGTATGATCACTGAAAAAAAGTATTATGGGGTTTGAAGAGTTGATAGAAGGAGAGAAACCAATCAGGAGGTTTTGCACTGTAGGCAGGAGATGATCCTGGCTTGCTCCAGGCTGGTGGCGGCAGAGGTGAGCAGAGGGATTATTCTGGAGTCAGTGCTGTGCAACTTACTGATGAGTTAACTTGGGAGGTGAAGGGCAGGGAGGAATAAATGCAGGATGATTTTTTACTAATTATTGGGTTCTAAATGTCAGTGATAATCTTATTTGCCATATCAGTGCTAATTCCTGATTCACGGAGGGCAACGGATGGTGAACGTAACAGTCCATGTTGCAGTGAACACTGGCACAAATGACAAGCTTCAAAACTGTCTGT
This sequence comes from Muntiacus reevesi, assembly GCF_963930625.1. Lineage (NCBI taxonomy): Eukaryota > Metazoa > Chordata > Mammalia > Artiodactyla > Cervidae > Muntiacus > Muntiacus reevesi. The sequence goes on along the minus strand of NC_089251.1, from coordinate 70,742,448 downwards.
CCATATTTATTAACTTACAGTTGAGGTCTGGTTCTTAATTCTATCAACTTGTAGGTAACAAAGTACAAAATAACCCAGGTCTGGACAGAACAACTCCATCAAGGTAATACCGTCATAAAGAAGTACTAAGTATAAGTAAATATCTCCTACTTACTTAGTGAAAACACGCAGAAAAAAATAGATTCTAAAGTAAATAGATTTGGGAATATTTTTAAAATGGGAAAATAGTGGGTGATTATTTTAGAATGGGCTTCCCAGGTTGCGCAGTGGTAAAGAATCCACCTGCCAATGCAGATATGGGTTCAATCCCTGCATCGGGAAGACCCCCTAGAGAAGGAAATGGTAACCCATTCTAGTATTCTTGCCTGGGAAATCCATAGACAGAGCAGCCTGGTGGGCTACAGTCCTTGGGGTTGCAAAAGGAGTCTGACACGATTTAGCAACTAAACAACAAAAACTTATGGAAGATAAAAAATCCAAAGATCCTGAATTTTGTCCCCAGACACTTTTGATATGATATCTAACCTTTTCTCCTTAATTCAAGTGAATGCTACGTACATTGTACACTAACTTATCTTAAAGGAGCCTCTGAAGAATTGGCTATGCTGTTTGCTGCCTCGTGTCAACCTTTGAAGGTCATGGGCCCATCAGACAGCTTTATCTAATTTCCTGTGCTGAACCCAGAGAGAACTCTCCTCAGGAATATACAGCACCCGGGTAATGAAGTGTGGGCAATAAAGCGCAGCTTTCCCAGAATCACACTGGGGCATCTTTCCTTTTTCTCTTATAAGAGGAGACCTTCATGAAGCAGTGAGGCAGCAGAGAATGGCAGCACTCCTCATCCACGCCTATTCTGGCTCATGGCTGGAGCTCAGGCTATCTTTCCAGCAAGTTTGTGACTCCAGCAGAGGAGATGCTGTCTCTATGGGATGCTTTGCTTTGGAATCCGGAGGGTCAAAATTTTATTTTGTGTAAGCAGATTCAGGTGTGGGGTATATGCAAGAAGTGTCTTTGTCTACTGATATGCTTAAAGCAATGTGACCAATAAAAAGATGTTTGGTTTGAGAACGTTGTTGTCAAGCACCAGAGGAATAGCTTCAACCTACAGATAACATGGCACCGAGCAGAAAACCAGAGTATCTACAACTGACTGCACAAAATCTATTTATTTTAGAATCAATTTTCTGCATGTTTTTACTAAATAGGTAGGAGATATTTACTTAGTACTCATTTATGACAATACTACATTGATAGGGTTGTTTGGTCCAGAATTATTTTGTACTTTGTTACCTAGAATTTAACACATGTTGACTTTTGAAGGTTAGAATATACTTAAACTACAATGGTGAGAGTTGGGGGAAAATACGAACATCTTAGGGGTCATGTGGTCACAACCTGTCACGGGGATGCCAAGCCATGTAAAATCTCCAAAGCTAAGGGAACTACTTCAAGAAACCAGAGATAGAATGCGGTCATCCTATAGCCCAGATGCGATCTCACGACCATTAGAATGACTCCCCTAGCCAGTCATGCTTACTCACTATCATTCAATGATTATTTGATGATACAGGCAAACTACAAAGTCGTCTGCTTTGTGTAGGGCAAAAGGTGAGAGCAAATTTCTAGAAGTTAATAAATAGGTTACAGATTTTCTTTCTCTCTGCTCATAGCAATAGGGAAAAATCACTGAGGTGTAAAAAACAGAATTCTGTTCCACCCCTGCCTCCCATCCAGTGCTGCAGGAGAATGAAATATTGACATACTTAGGTGTAGTTCTCGTAATTTCAGCCAGCTCAAAGCAATGACTGAACACTCCTGGGTAACATGAAAACACCTGGAGAAAGGAGAGAAAATGATCCTTCTTTCCAATCTCCTTTGTACCTTTGGATTTCTTATAGCTAAGGATACACACGTCTTGCAGTGATTGAAGAGGGTGGTAACAACAGCTGTCAAATCTGTAAAGTCAAGACATGAAACACATTTTTAAGATCTCAGTAGAGGAGAAAAATGAGAGGAAGCTAACTTGTAATTTCTGCCAATTAGATACGCAGGAATAACTAAGTGTTTAAAAAAAATCACCTTCCTTGACTTTTTAAAAATTGAATTTCTACATTTCAATAACATTGTGATTTGTAATTATAGGAGTGCTGACATTTTATTTCCCCTGTTCTGAGTTCTAAGTTTGTCTTCTGAGATAAAATAAAAGCTTTTAAGTGTGATCATATATTTAAAAAGCAGTAAAGCTGAATATTTTTCATAATATTTTCAACTATCAATATATCTGAGAAAAACAGAAAGGAATGAAAACAACCTATATTTCAAGAATGGACAGCACCATGCTGGATAGTAAAAAAAAAAAAAAAAAAGAAGAGTAGAGAGCATAAGTACATGTCTTAGTTTCTCATGACTCTTCCAATATGATGGGGGTGATTTCTGGAAATTCATTAAACCTTTCAAAAAATATTTACTGGGCATCCACAGTGGGCAATGATCTGTTCAGGGAGGTGGAAGTGGGGTGCAGCTAAGCATGATGTACAAAGATAAATGAGATGCAGAATATCCCCTTGAAGACCTCATAGTCTAGAAGGGAAGACACACTGTTTTTCACCTTGTACTAAAATTGTTTGTGTATAAGAGTCATAAAAATTAGAGGTAAGTATTATGGAATTTCAGAGGAGGAAGATATTACAAGAGAGGAGCAGGGAGGAATTCTAGAAGTAGATACAACTGACTTCGCCTGGAAAAATGGGAAACCTTTGGACATGGACAGAAGGTGAAAGTGTACTTTCCTTGAAAGCAAGAAGAGCATGAGTGAAGACATAAGGAAAGCATGGTGGACCAATAAACTGTTCTCCTCGCCTGAACTGGGTGGGAGGCTTGCTGGAAAGACAGACTGGGGATTTACAGTAGATGGTAAACTAAAGGCAAAAGGAGAAGGGGGAAGCAGAGGATGATACGGTAAGATAGCATCACTGACTCAATGGACATAAATTTGAGCAAACTTCAGGAGATGGTGGAGGACAGAGAAGCCTGGTGTGCTGCCGTCCATGGGGTCATAAAGAGTTGGACACAAGTTGAACAACAACAAACTAAATGACAGCCAGTTAAAGATGTCCAGGGATTCCCAGTTAAAGTGGTAAAGAATCTTCCTGCCAATGCAGAAGATAGGGGTTTGATCCTTGGGTTGGAAAGATCCCCTGGAGGAGGAAATGGCAGCCCACTCCAGTGTTCTGGCCAGGAAAATGCAATGGACAGGGTTCTTGGGGGCTCATTCCATGGGGTGACAAAGGGTCAGACACGGCTGAGTGACTGAGCATACACACACAGACACACACAAAGATGTCTGCTTCTTAATCCCTGGAATTTGTAATCATGCTACTTTACTTGGAAAACAGGCTTTGCAACTGTCATTAAATGAAGAATCTTGAATTGGGGAGATTATCCTGGGTAATTTGGGTGGGTTCACAGTAATCACAAGTGTCTTTGGTGAACAAGTCAAGGTCAGGGTGGTGTGATGAAAGCAGAGGTCAGAGTGATGCCAAGAAGAGGCTATGAACTATGAATGCAGGTACTTCCAGAAACTATGAAAAGCAAGGCAGTAGCTTCTCTGCTACAGTCTCCAGAAGGAAGGCTGCCTCAGGAACCCATTTTAGACATCTCACCTCTAGAATGGTAAGATAATCCATTTGTGCTGTCTCAAGCCACTACGTTTGTGACAGTCTGTTATAGTAGCAACAGGAATCAGAGTGGAATACTCAGAATATACTACCTTAGAGCATCAGACTGACCTTTCAAGGTGGTCCCACAACTCTTACTCACTCTTTGATTATAACACTTGTGTGCTTTTTCAAAAAAAAAATTTTTTAAATATATTTACCTATCTTGCTTGATCTACCAAGAGGATAAAAAATGTTTTAACAAAATAGAGAAAACTCACAAATAGAAAATGATTTGAGAGCAAGATGTTGAATTCTTTGGTGAATGCAGTACATTTGAAAGGTCAGTGGGGCAACATGATGGGTGGACATATAGAAATGGAAACTCATGCTTTCTGCTTAGAGATAAAGGTGCATAACTCTCAGAAGCAATTACTAAAATTTATTATTACAGCTCCTAAAATAGACTCATTGAAGTGTGGCTCTTGACCACTGAGAAAATTTAAGTGGTATGTATTCACAAGAAGGGAATTATTTCATCAGGATATTTTGACATATGTTGTTAGAAGAAGTGATTTTATAGTATTATTAGCTAAAATGCCACCATTGTTAACTAGCTTATGATTATCCATAAGCAAAGCAAAAGGCAACCTACCACAGATGAGTTCACAGATGGAGAAAAAGTCTGAAAGTGGGTTTTCCTGGTGGCTCAGCTGGTAAAGAATCTGCCTGTCATGTGAGAGACCTGAGTTCGATCCCTGGGTTGTGAAGATCTCCTGGAGAAGGGAACAACTACCCACTCCAGTACTCTGGCCTGGAGAAGTCCATGGACTGTATGGTCCCTGGGGTCACAAAGAGTGGGACATAACTGAGCGACTTTCTCTTTCCTTTCTAAAGAGAAGTACCTTACCCATAAGTTTCCCCATTTCTAAAATGTCTTTAATGGGAGATTAATTTTTCAGCTATGCAAATGTTTCTGAGTACCTCCTAGTGCAAGGCAGGGTTCTTCATCTTTTACCTAACATATTCTTTGCTTTTGAGAAGTTTATTTCCTTTTAATGTCAAACTGCATATTTCCCCCAAAGCATTACATAATTAGACAGAATTGCCCCAAGTTACCTTTTCCCCCCAAAGGTATATAATTTTTAAGTTTCCCTAAAGTGTTCATGGCCTACCCTAACCCTACAGTCTGCTCCTACGATTCACCATGGTAGAATGGGAACACTGTGCCTGGGAACTGCAGGGAGCTGGGTAAAGGGCTTGCAAAGATGTCACATAGGGAGGAAAGACAGGTAAAGGTGGCTTCAAGTAAGGATGATGAAAGCAACCTTTGGGGTAAGCAACCTTTGCCTATGTCAAATCCTGGGTTGGCCCAAATTACCACCACTTCAGGGATTTTATAAAAAGCTGTTGCATTACTTTTGCAGAAAGACTGCCTGGTCAGCAGAGTGGGATGACCTCTACAAACAGAAGGCCATGATGTTTAGCAATCAAGCAGAAATTTCAGTGGCAATAGAACACTGCAGTCTCCACTCTCCTGTCCCATAGTGCAAACGACACAGGTCAACCAAATAAGTGCAGGCAAGGTGGGACTAAAATCTTTACCTGCCCTGAAAAGATAATGGTATGTCTCTCCCTAAGCCACAGTCCAACACAACTCCAAAGAGCCATATCCACATGCTCTTTTATAAATGGTGCCTCTGAGTTTAACCAAATATTTTAGGATCAGTGACCCCTGACATTGAGTAAAAAGGAAGAAGACCTTTACCACATATAATTCTTACACTGTTTTTGTTGTTTGGTTGGTAAGCTGTGTCTGACTCTTTATGACCCCATGGACTATAGCCCCCCAAGCCTCCTTTGTCCATGGGATTTCCCAGGCAAGAATACTGGCATGGGTAGTCATTTCCTTTTCCTGGGGATCTCCCTGACCTAGAGAATGAAGCCAAGTTTCCCGCACTGCAGGCAGATTCTTTGCTCCTGAGATACCTGAGAAGACCTAATTTTTATATAGACATGTACATTTTTTAAATTGTAAAATATGTGTAATGAATTGTATCCAAATCATTACCCATAACATGTGTTTGTGCTAATTGCTCAGTTGTGTCCGACTCTATGTGACCCCATGGACTGTAACCTGCTAGGCTTCTCTGTCCATGGAATTCTCCAGGTAAGAAAACTGGCATGGGTTACCATGCCCTCCTGCAGGGAATCTTCCCAATCCAGGGATCAAACTCAGGTATCCCACAGTGCAGGCAGATTCTTTACCATCTGAGCCTCCAGGGGTGTGGGAAGATCCCCTGGAGGAGGGCATGGCAACTCACTTCAGTGTTCTTGCCTACCCATAATATGTACTAGGTTGCATTTTTTTTTAAATATCAAACTTTTTCCCAAAAAAATTTTTTTTGGAAATCCAGTTTTTTGATACCCAAAGCACATGTGAGTTGAAGCATACCTCTTTAAATAGCAATTAAAAAGTAAAACGAACCAAATTTTGCTGAAAATCATTCTATAACACATTATTCACTTCCCTGCCTTCTTAATCATATGATGCTGAGTGTAATTTAACCTATTTTATAATGACATGGGTTTCATTATTATGAATAGTAATTATTCTATGGTGCTGTGACACAAGGAGTCTCTTAGGGATTCTTATCTACACTTGAAGTGGCCTAGCTGAATTTGGTGTGTTTTTTTTTCCATTTTGAATGACCTGTTTATAAATTTTCTTGGGCCTTTCTCTTTGGCATAATATATACATCAGTTGGCTTTAATTCACTACTTTATTTACTACTTTACTACTATTGTAGTCAGCCCACCTGCTTCCACCAACTCTTAACCAATAAACAAGATATTCCCAATGTGCCAACATTACGGGAAATTACCTTGAGCTGGGGTATTAGGCCGATGTTTCTTAAACTTTAATGTGCTATAGTTTACTTTGGGGACTTGTTAAAATGCATATTCTGATTCAGTAGTTCTGGAAAAGAAACTGAAATTCTGCATTTCTAATCAGCTTCCAGGTGATACCCATCCTGCCCAAGCCCTGGAACACATTTTGAGGAGCAAGGTATTAGATAATCCTATTGTTTAAGAACTGTAAAGAGCTAAAGGCAAACCAGTTCTGAGGGAGGGATTAAAGACTACTTTCCTAAAAATAAATTCTAAACATTTAGAATATGGACATTGAATTTAATATCTCCAAAATGACTTTCCTTATCAATATGCCCCTCACCTGAGTTTAGCATACAAACCATATCACTGTGTTCTATACTAGTATATAACTTATCCCTCTCTTATGTGACTTGTATTTTTGTAAACTGTTATGATTTAGATAATGTCAGGTACTAAACTAGGAGAGGAACCAAATCTTACATTATCTGTCTATTCCTTAACACTTTGCTTTGCTCAAAAATGATTTCTGATTATATGTAAGGATTGGAGAATTAGGAACTATAAGGTTCTTTCTATATAGTATCAGATTCTTTATTGTGTGATAAATGATGAGGAAGTGAATCAGAAAGTAATACTTCCTATACTAGATAAGTACTCAGATATTTAATCAAAAGTGAAGCAATACTATGATCAAATATAGTCATGTCAAGTTCTACGAAACTGCTAAGAAATTTCTTTTCTTTTCAGAGTTCTTGACTCCTTGTGCTATACATATCCCTTCTGTTTCCCACCCACCACACACCATACCTAATCAAACACATATGCACATACCCACAGGCACAAATTTGAACACATATCATCCTCACATTCTTTAACCTCCAAAACCTTCTTTGAAGAAAGAGTCTGAGGTCAATTTATACTAAAATGTAAATGACTGACTATAACTTAAAGAGCTATTCCTTACCCCCACCCAAAGGGGAGTTTGAATTTCTAACAGAAATCAAGCTCTGTATGTAATGGAATGAGGCCACTAAAGAAGCATTTGGGCTTTTAATGATAAAGCAAATGACAGATTTAAGTAGAGGTTCTCTGAATACCTCCACATCATGCTATGCTAGAAATGAACTTCTCCTGAGTAATTGCTAATAACTTGGGCTATAAGGTTTCTCCATAGCGACAAGCTGCTTCTAGCCTGATATGAGGAACCAGTGTGTGCAGAAAATCCCCACTAAAACTACAAGCTACAGAACCAGTCCTGACTAAAGCAGAACAAACACAAAAATCAATTTGGCAGCTTATTTGAATCTACACTGCGCTTCTTTCCAAGGGCAGACAGGATTTATAATCTAGCTAGGAAAGAATGAAATGAAGTCCCAATTTCCATTAAACATCTGTGTAATGCAAAGAAATGGAAATTGTCTAACTAGAGATGATTCGAATATCTAAGTAATAGTATCAATGAAAGCAGACATCATGCTCGCTTTTGATGCAATATCATTTTACTAATTTAATCTAGCACACAGTCTACTACTTACTCCACACCTTTAATTAAAATCAGTGTTTCCCTCCACGGGATTCTAGATAGAATCAATGACAGATGCTCAGGAGGGAAACATAAGGCGTAAAATAAGACAGTCAACATAATGCAGAGAGGTTTATATGAAGCTGCTCTGTACCAACACATTCCTAAATAACAGAAGAAGAAGATAGTTTAGAGGATATTCTACAGAGTCTAGAAGCATTTCTTCTAATCACAGGATGTCAGTGTGATGAAAGGCACACTAAGGAGGTAAGGATCTGCCTTCCCTGATCCTACAGACTGTTGACTGTAAAAATGACTGGAAATCAGCTCAGAAATCACGCGCACAGCACTGGCAAGCAAGATACACCAAAGTTACAGACGAGCTCTGGTGGACTGTGCAGCAGTCAGCTACAAAATGATGTTCTCACATTTGCTTTTTTGGTCATCCAGGAGACGCTGAATTGTGAAAGGCAGACAACAGAAAGCTCGATTTCAGATAAGGTATGAAAGATATGAAATGGTTATTTTCTTCCCGCAACAGGACACATCCAAGTTAGCACGTTTTGCTGAAAAGGAAAGAAGATGTACAAGTACGGCAGCTCCTTACGAGTCCTGGATCACAGCTATTGTAAGCCGGGTCCGAATCCAAGGGAATTGGTTTCAAGTCCCAGCCCAAGAAAGTGTGTCTATTTCACATCTCTAATTTCAGCGTCCTCATCACAAATGCGGGTAATAATATCTACTTCCAAGAGAGCTTACAGGAGAAATGAAATAATATTTATGGATTGCTTAGCAAAATGACCACCCAATAAATAGTATTTATTACTACTTCCATGGAAAGCCATCATATTCAAGCTTAATTTTACGGATGCTATCTGCTTGTCTGAAAATTAAAGAAATGAATTGCATGCATACTAAAACTGTGCCATCACTGAAGGCTGAAATGAATTAAAATATGTAAAGCACTTAGAAGGTGATGTCAGGCGAGTGTATGCGCCTCGGTTTTTGTCTCATCACAACAAAGATTTGGAGTGATGGTGCTATAAAGGAGTAAGCTATTATCACAGAGCGATGTCTCACGTATTAAGCAGATGGGTTCTGCAGCCAGATCATCTGCATTTGTGTTCCTAGTTTACCTCGGACCAACTGTGTGCTTTGGACAAGTCTTTTGAATTCTCTGCCTCAGTTTTCTCATCTAATCTATAAAATGAAGACAATCATAGTGACATTTACTTATTAGATAATTGTGAAAATTAAATATGTTACTAGATTAGACTAAGAAATTGGCACAAACTAAGTGCTATTTAAGTTCTAAGATATAATCTTATCTTTTTCTTTTTATAGTATACATATACTGTTGCAGATAGACTTTAGAGTGATCTCTGAAAATTTCTGCCTTCTGTTGTCCATGGCTTTTCATAATCCCCTCCATTTGAATGTAGGCAGGTCCCATAACTTGTCTCTAGCTAATATGAAATGGCAAATGTGTTACACCCCAGATTAGGTTATGTTATAAAGACTGAGTCTTAGAGAACTGAGTGACTCTCCCACTGGCCTTGAAGAAACAAGCACCTATGAGGGTCACAAGGTGGGGAATTACAGGTGGCCTCTGGGAGCTGAGGGCCTCAGACTCAGCTCAAACTCAAGCACACAGAGTTCTCTCAACAACAATAGCAACGTGATGATTCCAGAAAGGATACAGGCAAGCCAAACACTGTGACTGGTCTCGCGACAGTCAGCACAGAGGACCCACTTGGCCATGCCTTGACTCCACAGAAATCATGAAATAGCAAATGTGTATTTTATTAAGCCTATATGATTTTTGTATCTGTTACACACTAATAGAAAACCCACACCTTCATGTAATATTTAGAGAAAAGAATAGGAGGTTGTGGAAAAGTTTATTTTTTCAGTGGCTTTGTATATTTTTCTGACATTTGCCCGTATTAAGCATTGTGAATCTAGTGCTAGTTCTCGGCTGAGAAAGACCTAGTCAAAGCCATTGCTAAGTCTATCTTTGTTAATTACACTGAAAAAGATCTAACTGGTCTCCACTTTCCCTTTAACTTTAGTTTCTGGCCTTCATGAATGGCAAGAAAATTAGGATGAGAGTAATGTTCATTTTTCCAGCTTCAGATCACAGTTAAGAATAAACAGAAAAATGCTTCCCTAGTTGCTCAGAAGATAAAGAATCTGCTGGCAATGCCGGAGACCCAGGTTCGATCCCTGGGTCAGGAAGATTCCCTGGAGAAGAAAATGGCAACCAACTCCAGTGTTCTTCCCTGGAGAATTCCATGGACAGAGGAGCCTGGCACGCTACAATTCATGAGGTCGTAAAGAGTCAGACACGACTGAGCTACTAAGCACGTACATATACTAAAATGCCTTTTTGAGAGTGGGGATGGGGGATTGAAATATTTGTTGTGTAATGTAAAGTTTAATGAAATATTTGCTGTGTACTGTAAAATTTAATAGGTTTTGCTGACAGGCCTTACCCTGAATGTTACTGGCTTTCTGAGGAGTTTCCGCCTTCCTTCCCTCATCTGGTTACTCAGCTTTGCCATTCCAGAGAAACAAAAAGAGTGAAGGTATCCATGTACTCGTTTGGGGCTTGGCTTATTGCTAATTGTAGGACTAAATATGATACAGGTAAATTAGCTTATCTCTCTCTCTACTGACCTCAAAGGCATAGGGTCAGGGAAGAGATGAATAATAAATGAAAATGAAATGCAGGGAAATTTTTACAAAGGCAGAATGAATTATAAACAACAAAAACAAATTACAAAAAAGTCTGGAAAGGAGCCTAGGTAAACATTTAAAAAGCCTCAAGTTGTCTATCATCTAAGAGCTATCTCATATTGCCTAGTCAAAGGGTGAGCTTGCTTATGATTTTAAGTTTGGACCAGAGATTCATGGAATTTGAGCACTGGAAAATAAGGGAGTTTTTCTCTTAATCAATTCTGGTGTAAGAGAAGTGGTTTTCTAGATTGTTGAGCAGGGTTCTGAGGCTCAGTGAAAGAGAATATTCTGGTTAATTATCCATCAGTGTCTGCTATGGACACTGAGGGGCTAGTGGTAGAGGTGGCAGGCAGGGGACATATCTCCTGACCCTAATTCTAGTGTATTAATTTATGCCTAAGAGCACAGATAAATGGGGAAAAGGTATGCTTGTTAAGATTATACAACGAGTTCTTTCAACTTTGCAACAGAATCACAAAAGGCTTTGTACATTTGTTATTCCTGTTAAACATCTATATTCATAATGCCAATGATGAATTTTGCTACTTCAAAAAAGCCATTTTATTTCTCAAATTCGTGATGTCTCTATTACATTCTGCCAGTGTGAGGAAATGAGTGTCCAATCTGTCAATGTAATATTTATTCTCAATCTCTGTAATATCCACTCACCCTTATTTGAAACTTGATAAAATCTGTTGGCAACCTCCTTGAAGCTGCAAAGTAGTTATCCAAAACAATAATTTGCAAGATATTCAATATAAATGGGCACATAGGCCATCCTTGAACATGGATATGTGCCTTTTGTGATTCACAGGTTTAACTCAATTTTCCTAAAGTCTATTGTAAAATTTAGAATTGTTTATTACTTTTTTTATAACCGTGTTTTAAAATTTACAAACCATAATATAGTGATCTTTCAGGATGACAGCTGAAACAGATAATATTTCCAAAAATTCCTGGGGATCTAAGTGTCAGAAATGATGAACAATTCTACAAGGTATTTCTAGATATATAAAAAAGAGTATATATACACTTTTATGTTATTCCAGAGAGAATATCAAGGATGGAACATTTTGGCTCCCCTTGGCTTAACAGATGCCCCCTCTCATTTAGAAATATTTCTTGGCAAAAACTAGTTGGAGACCTAGAAATGTGCAATTTAAACACAATGCAATAAGGACTGATTTGCACCATGAGAAGAAATCCAGAGAGGGAGGAAAAGGCACGGTATATCTGATAAAGAGTGAGTAGGCTTATTGCTGGAGTACAAAGTTTACACTGGTGGGGTGGCTGAGATAAAAGAAGATGAAGAAATAGGCAGGGGTTAGATCAGAGAGTGCCTTGTAGTTCATTTTAAGGAACTCAGGAACCTTAAACCTCTAAGCAGGGCAGCGATGGGGTCAGATAGGCATCTTATGTAATCCCCTGAGCCTGAGGAAAAGACTTGTTTCATGACTCTTTCAATTATAATAAAATGTTGGTTGTACTCTATAATATGCATTTGTCATTCCACAATATATCGTGGAATATTTGGAATAAAGTCATTCCAACATCTTGTAAGTCTTTCAAAACCTACAAGAACACGTACGTTAAAAATGTGGTACTCGCTCATGTTAACTTGTTGAGATGGCTTTGGTGGGCAGATTTTCTCTTCAGTGGTTGTCACAGTTTTCTTGAGCCTTTTTACTATTTCCAATTTAAGCTCCTTGGCATGTCAACATCTTATGGCTTACAAAAATGGGGTTTCAGTATTCAATCTTGAATTGTTTATTTAGATCCTTCCTCTAAAAATTCACAGAGTTTTTCAAAGCCCTCTTTTCTTTACCCTCCCTTCTCAGCTTCTTTTGCCTCTCAAATCAACAACTTGAAGACAGGTGGAGTTAACACACGCTAGTCTGTAATAATAATGTCGGTAATTTGACACTGTGAATGATAGTCTGGGCAGAGAATGTTAGGTGCATTCTGTCTCCCAAACACCCTTGCAGATTATTCATATTAATTTCTTACAATATGCATCTAAAGTGCAAATTAAAATAATTTAGAATTCTGCAGGAAAAACAGAGGGAGGTAAATGTTTATTGTTCATCTCATTGCTAAAACACTGGAAACATTTTCAACATTTCACAGCTCCACAGCTTGAAAAGTTGATTGTTTAAAGATGGCATCATGAGGACACCACAGTTTAGAAAACAGTGGGGCAGCCCGTCACCCTACAGCCAAGTAATAATCCACAGTAACCAAAGGAATAATAAATGCTTCACAAAATTACTATATTTCTTAGTTCATTATTGAATATTTTAAATTTATTTAGTATTCTTGCTGCAAAGAATAAAGGAATTACCAATCAATAGATCAAGTTCTTATCAAGTGCCAGACAAAATAATCCTCACAATGTAACTATACACTGTGAAAATATAGTAGGAAATTGGAAAGAAGGGACCATAATATTAAGACAACCGAATGCTTTGCAGAACAAAAATATGATATACTGTGGGGAGCAGAAAAGAAGGTTATCTTTAAAGAAGATATAGACTTTCATACAAGTGTTAGATTTTGATTTCTAATATTTGAGAGGATGCAGACATGCTTCACCTTGGAAGCAGCTCTAATTTTTTCCCCTTTTCACCAGCCCACTCCCTTTCTTCAGGCCATTAACAGCCATTGCCTGCCTGGACAGTTGTGAGCATCCACTCCTTGATGTCCAAAGCCTTCAGATTTCACACAATTGAACCAATCATCCACTCTTCACCAGTATTATCTTTCAAAATGCAAAGCAAACAATTTCACATTAGTGTGAAAGACACACAGTAGATGACAAAACCAGACTCTTCCAGGGAATCCCACTATCCAGAGAATGAAAGTCCAAGCTCTTTTGTGGTGTATGCCATATTCTCTAAACATCTGCTGTAAAGTACTCCCATCCTTGTCTCTTATTATTCCCTGCATTCTAATTACCCCGTGTCTGCACCAAATTCTCTAAAACATGGTGCATGCTCACAACTACAGACCTTTCCAAGCTTCAGCTTCTGCTTAGAATGCTTTCCTCAAATTCTTCGCCTGAGAAAATCTTACTGCCTAGCAAGGCTATTATTTATACCACAGTTTGACTTGCTCATTTTATTGCAATCTATTTTGCACTATGGAGAACGTCTCAAAAGTATTACTTAACCACCAGCACTTGTGCTGTTGAAATAACACAATAAAGACATGTTGACTGAAGCTGGAATCATATCTTAGTAGTCTTTTCTCCTCATCAGTGACTAACATTGTTTTTATACTTAATGGATGCTCAAAAGTGTTTATGCCTGTGGAATGTCTTCTGTCTGCCCCTTTCTGTCTGGCATCCACCCTGTCCATTCTCAACCTTCACAATCAGTGGCCGAGTCCTGTTGCTTTAGCAATATTCCTTTTGCCTACCCCCCCGTTCCCACTGCCATTACCCTAATTCTGACTCTCGTTACCTCAATTATTGCAATTCTCTCTTCAGAGGTTGCTCGGTTTCCAATCCCTCCCTTAGATCATTTTACAACCAGCTGGTGGGGTTGTTTTCCCCATGGACAGCTGTAATAATTCCATTCCCTGGCTTGAAAAATATCAATGACTCTTTAATGCCTGGAGAGCAACTCTAAACCCCTGAACAGGTTCTCTATCGTCAGCCCACTGTGTGTTCTCCCAGATTTTGTTACACATCCCCCTTTACACAATCCACACACCACCCTAACCCAGCTCTTTGCCATTCCCTGAACCTTGGTATGGATTCTCTCCCTTGATCTCCTACTTGCTCTTTCCCTCATCTCTAATTGTTGACATGCCTATCTTTCAAGGAATGTATTAAAATGCCCAGACCCATAATTAAGTACTTCAGTACCTAACCTCAGACTTTTTGCTCATAGAGCATATTCATTATATCATTGAAAATGTACAAATGTAATCTATTAATTTCATTTCACTGTTATTTGTACAAAAAAAATTCTACTCTTGATAAAAATTCCTCCGAAGGGATAAATAATCATATTTTATTCTTTTTTTGGGGGGCTGGGCCTCATACAGTGTAGATAGTGAATATTCAATAAGAGTTTATTAAATTGGTTAGCTGAGGCCAAACTGGCTTCAGCGGTGGCTCAGTGGTAAAGAATCTACCTGCAGTTCAGGAGCCACAGGAAACACAGGTTCAGTCCCCGGGTTGGGAAGATCTCTTGGAGGAGGGCATGGCAATTCAGCCAGTATCCTTGCTTGGAGAATCTCATGAACAGAGGAGCCTGGTGGGCCACAGTCCATGGGGCCTCAAAGAGTCGAACACGACTGAAGTGACTTAGCACGAGGCACAAGTTCTTTAAAATCGGAGCTGTTTAATAATGGAACAGGCTGACTTGAGTACTAAAACCATTTGCCAGAGGCTAGATGATTATCTGGGCTTCCCAGGTGGCTCAGTGGTAAAGAGACCACCTGCAGTTCAGGGAACACGGGTTTGATCCCCGGTGGCAAGATCCCCTGGGGAAGGAAACGGCACCCCACTTCAGCAGTTTGCCTGGGAGATCCCTCGACAGAGGAGCCTGGCGTGTTGCAGTCCGTGGGGCCTCAAGGAGTCGGACAAGACAGCAGCTAAGCAGCAACAGCAGTGAAGGAAATTTCTACACTAGGGAGGCAATGAACCTGCACAGCCTGCAAGTTCCCTCGTAAAACTTTATGATTCCGTGTTACCAAGGGAATAAAACAGAATTTACTCTAAATGTGAAATAAAAGTGATTTATAGCGGGCTGGTCAGAAACCAAGGTGACAATCTGGACTGGCAACTGGTATCTGAAGTTGGGGAGGGAGGCAGTCTGATGGGACTGAACCCTTTAACTTTAGGGATTTGACAGTCATCCCAGGCACACAGTGTTATGATTTGATTGAGTTGGAGGACATCCAGTTGGTGTCTACAGAAAACTGAAGAATTGTTTGATGTGGAAAACCCAAGATGTCAGAAGTGAAGTATGGCAGGGAGAGGGTAGTGACAGAAACACAGGCGATTTTCTTTTGAAGTTAACAGCAGCTAATTCTGGTCTTTGATATCAAACACTGATGCTGAACTCAAGAGGTCCAATGAGAAAATTCACTTATCTCTTTAAATTTGTATAACATCAACAGGAGAATAGAAAAGATAATTCACTTAAGATATCTGCTTTACGAATTACATTTAGATACATAAAGAATCTGGACAACTCCCAAATAAGAGATTCAAAGATTCAATGATTCAAGAGATTCAATGTTTTAAATATCATTGACCAATCAAAGACATCACTTTGCTGACAAAGGTCTATATAGTCAAAGTTACGCTTTTTCTAGTAGTCATATATGGATGTTAGAGTTGGACCATAAAGAAGGCTGAGTGCCAAAGAACAGATGCTTTCAAACTGTGGTGCTGGATAAGACTCTTGAGAGTCCCTTGGACAGCAAGGGGATCAAACCAATCATTCCTAAATGAAGTAAACTCTGAATATTCATTGGAAGTACTGGGTGCTGAAGCTCCAATACTTTGACCACCTGATGCAAAAAGCCAACTCATTGGAAAAGATCCTGATTCTGGGAAAGAATGAGGGCAAGAGGAGAAGGGGATGACAGAGGATGAGGTGGTTGGATGGCATCACTGACTCAATGCACATGAGTTTGAGCAAACTCAGGGAGATAGTGAAAGACAGGGAAGCCTGGCATCCTATACTTCATGGGGTTGCAAAGAGTTGGACACGATTTAGCGAGTGAACAACAACAACAATCATGAGGTTTTCTAAGTGACTTGAAATAGGATGACATATCTGTTAGGCAAGAGTCATGGGGGAGGAAAGGAAACTTACGGGTTAGAGTTTAACTTTCTGGTCTGCTAATTATACAAAGAATACAAGATTACTCATTCAACACTCTCCTATCTGAAACAACCAGCTTACTCTTCATTATAGGAGCATAATGTCACTAAGGGTGCATGTATGGTTGGGGGATGGTTTAATTTTAAATTTAATTTTAATTTAATTTTAAAGGTTTCAAGTGAGTAGAGGAGTTTCTTTCTTTCTTTTTTTCTCTCTGGTAGACCTGTGTTTATTTTTGTCATTGTGAGTTTTCCTATATCCTATTATTTTTTTAATACCTATATCTTTTACTTAAAAAAAAATAACAGACAGAACATTGTAATGCTGATTTCCCACCATGTTAGCACATCTGAAACAGAAGTCTATGTTACAGTCCTGTCTCTCTTCTCAGTTATGTGCTATTGTGTAAGCCTTGACTTTAACCCAGGTAAGGACTACCTCACTCACGCAAACCTAAACTTTAAGTCCTTGCACAGTGTCTTTGGGTTCAGTGTTATGGCTCTTTCTCCAGTCTTCATATATCTCTAACTGGTTGACTGATGAAGTAAACTGTTATTTGTCTTATACACAAACTGTGTTCATTGGTTTATTGCTAGATGAATTTTTTCATAATAAATTAATGATACCCTCTGCAAGCAAGCAAATCTGTGAGTCAGAAAGCTCAGCATGGCCTTAATCAATAATCCTTGCTATGATTTTTTCCAAAAAGTTCAATTAGTCACTAAGAGTTTAGCTGAAATTCTTATATAATTATTGTAAACTTTAAATCATGTTTATGGAGATATCCAAATTTGTCCAGCCCTGGCTCTACTTCACGTGCAGACTTTTCACAAGCTCAGGGAAGTCATCCTGGCCAGGAGAACTACCATGGTGCTTGATGACCCCTTGTCATGAGTGGAACTTTGGTGGCTTTGACGGAATCCCTGCAGTTAGCACAGAAGGTTCACAGTAAAGGTACAAACTCAAGAAGAACCTCTAGGAAAGACTCAAAGAACATTAAAGATGGAGGGTGTTACAGAAATTATTAAACAATCCCTCCCTCTCTTCTTTTTTTAACAAGAAGATTCATATCAAGTGTAGAGTTAGTTTGAAGCAAAGGTCTCCGACTCTTGACCCTCCAGATGCCCTGAAGCATCTATCTCCATACTGATCTACCTTCCTTCATATACAGATCTCAGAATCATCCAATCAGTTCCAAATGCAGTCAATGCAGTCAAATCCCCTACATAGGAACCTTCAAGGTGCAAACTTCCAAAGATGCAAACTTGTCCCTGGCAGTCATTGTTCTGTACTGTTGTACTTTTCAAGGTACTGTACTGTAAGATTAAAAATGTTGTCTTTATTTTTGGTGTTTGCTTTCATGTATTATTTACGGGAAAAGTATTATAAATCTATTACAGTACAGTACTATATAGCCAATTGTGTTAGTTGGGTACCTAGGCTAACTGTGTTGGATTTAAGAACAAATTGGACTTATGCATGCGCTCTTGGAACAGAACTTATTTGTGTGTAGGGGACTTACTGTATTCACATAATGGAGACATCTTTAGATCATTAATTTGGTCCTTATTAAACTAGGATTAAGTTCACATTCTCCATCTCTCATTCAGGAAATCATAGAAGAGCTAGACCCAAGGTAACTAGAGCCTTGAAGCATAACAAATAACTTGTTTGAAATTTATTTGCTCTGAGGAGGACATCCCACCTTTTAATGGATCTCAGAGAAGCTCTTCTCAGTGGCTTTCATCTGAGTTCCCTGCACATTCTTCCTTTAGAAATGCAAAAACACTTTCAAGAATATTATACTTACATGGGGAAAATTGCTATTATATACAATTAGCATATTTACTAAAGTCTGTCATTACTTTTGGTAATTAAAATCGTACAAAGAGATATATCCAATTCAAGAAAATTATGCAGTACAGTAATACAATCATAATGGTTGGCTGACAATTATTAAAACACACCAAATTCTTCTTTACAGTAGAAGTATTCATTGGAGTAGCTTCTGAATAAGATCACTGCTGTGCTTTCTATTTAAATATGTTTTTCTGCACAGAAAATTATAATTACATTTGCATAACTACTATAATCAATCTAGAATTATGGTTCAAATTTCTATTCTTCAAATAACTATTCTTTCTAAGACATCAGGAGCTCTGGGGCATAATCTGGGCTTGCGGATCATTATTCTAATTTGTAATGAGATTAAATATATATTTTGTACCTTCTTTACATGAATTAGTCATTCTAGAGATATAGTAGGCAATACAACTACTTTGTGCAATTTGTTTATTTATATCTTTAAAATAGGCTTTAATTTCCCAAACCCATTTTGTCTAAAAAACAAAAGAAAATGAACCACAAGCAAAAACAATCATTTACATTTACAAAAGAAGAACACCAAATGATATTCGGATGAATAAACATCCATCTGTACAATCAGATGCCCTGTACTTACTGAGATTAGCTGGGGTGGCCGAGCTAAATTCTGTCCCATCTTGGAAATATTGGCTACCATAAACCAAAGATTCCTTGTGACTGCTTCTCTTTACTCCTGAATTCAACAGGTTTCTGTGGGACCTGATGTTACAGTTATATCTAATTTTTGAAATCCAACTCAGATCTGATGAAAACAACAGGCAGACCTAAAAACAACAATCTGTAACCAGCCTTATAGAGCCATGGGCCAGGAGGCTAGGTCTATGAGAACTTCCTGCTAGCTCCTTCTTCTGACCAGCCTGCAGACATTGTCAAACTCCAAGAGATATATCTGTGTGGTTCTCGTCTCCGATGTGCACAAACTGAGACACAGTACCGGACCACGGCATAAGGTATTCTAAAATCCAGTTTGCCTCTGGTTCTGCTCCACGGTGTTTTGGTTACCAGGCCCAGCTACTCTGGGGAATGATGTCTCTGTGGGCCAGGCCAGCACACAATAAATTCTCAACAGCACAGACAATATGTATTTCCTGAGAGGTACTGTATGAAGTCACTACAGAAAGAAACCCTACAGACTTTCTCTAGCACACAATTTCAAAATCATTTCCAGGTGAAAAGATGTTCAATCTAAATCTTTCAAACATTTTTTTAATTTTGGAAGGTTAGGAGCTTTGCTGAAAATTGCATAAGGAACTGTTTTAATGACCAATTAATTGAGATTGGCAGACACACAGGAATAAATATGTTCAATGAACAACAGCAGGGGTGACATGTATACCCAAAGGATTACGTATTGACTTTAGAGGAGAAATTGAGATAAACTGAGGACAAACATTAAGTCAGCTATGGAATTATATTGTTACTTAACTGTGTACTCAAGTATTTGTTTATAAGCACAGATAATTCCTGCCTGGAAAAAAAGTGGAGCTAGCAGGTAACTAGAATTGGATTTACATAGATTTTATAAAAACAAATTCTTGCCTCATTACTGAGAGCCAGCCTGTAATATATTGCCAGCTTCGGGAAAGCATAGGGAGCTTAGATGTAGGCTCAGCCTTATTTTCCAGGTGTGTGAATCCAAAACAATGTTTCAAAATTTCTTTCCTATAATAGGTAGTGACACTTATTCAAAAGAGAAATATAGTCAAAGATGCAGGCAAATAAGTATGTATTAAGTATGTCCTAATTTTGTTTCATTTTTTCTATTGTAATTTTATATACATGAAAATTTAGATACATGCAGGCACAAAATAAATGAAAGATGTTCATTCCTTATTCTGAGATAAAGCAAACCCACATGAAACAGAGATTACTTCACTGTGTACTAATTTCAATGAACACCTGCTAGTGGAAGAGATGGAGAGAAACAAAATGTTAGAATGCTAAAGCCAGGTAGATAAATTTTATGTGGAGCTATCCTGAGTAGGAATGTAAAGAAGAGAAGCCATGTGGATAAGCTCATAGGATACTGACCCAGATATGGCAGAAGTAAAATACCAACATTCTAGTAATTATGGCAGGATACACATGTGTCTAGTTTAAAGAGTGTGTGTTTTGGAAAAAAACTAAACAAACTAAACAAAAAGTCAATATGAGAAGGTCGAGATTTTTAGCTCATTTCCTATACTTTAGAGAAGGAGAGGGACTTGAAATGGAGTTAATGATCTATAATGTTTACATAATGAAGTCTTCATAAAAATCTCAAAAGTATGGGATTTGGAAAAACAGGTGTTAAATAACTTGCCCAATGTCATGTGGTTAATAAGCATCAGCGAAGACTGTCTGTGAAATTCAGCCACTATATTCTAAGAACTAGATTCTTAACCACTATTGTCTATTGCTTCTTCATAATCTAACTTAAAGTGCTATTAAAAATAAGAAATTACCCAGCGTTATAGTCCTCATGTTAACTGAAATATTAATAAAATGGCCAGACTTCTTAATTCTAGTAATGATATCACAGCCAGTGCAGAGAAGACTCCTGTCTCTTGTTTTGCAATTTATCCAGTGGCTGACTTTCTATTTAATGCTTTTTCAGTGATATGTTCTAAATCGTGTTAAAGAGATTTTGTTGTATCTGACCTTAAATTGACACCAGAAAAGCCATTATCAGGGCTTTTCTATTTCTTCAAGGCTGTGTAGGGGGAATAAAAGGTTCTTGTTTGTCTACAACTATTCAAAAATGCAATCATCTGAGTACATCTTGTAGCTTTCAAGTGTACCTAGATTGTACAATATGCCTAACGGTCCTGTCAAAAGGGGACAATCTACCAGCCCACTTTCAGACTAGAGCTGCTGCATTTTCCTTTAATAATATGTGGAAAGTGGGGAAAATAATGCTAGAAGGGAAAATGTCTGCCTTGTCTTTGATGTGGAAGCTTTGCCATCATGTAGTGAGAACTCCTCTGACTTCATCTCACTTGTAGGCAGAAGACTGTGGCTGGAGTAAAGAGGAGTACATGGCAATAAGTTAGAAATAATAATAAATAGCCAAAGCCTCCCTTCTGAAAAGGTAAACAGGGATTGCTGCTAAAGGGATCTGAGCTAGATAGGATGATGCCTGACTCTGGTATGTGGCCTCTATTCTCCTCTCTGTATAATATTTATGAAAAGTTCTTCTTAATGACAAGATGCCATGCATTAGTAATAATAAATGAAGGATAAGGATGGATCAGTAGGGTTCATTCATTATTTTAAACCATTAAAAATCATAGAGAAGACAGCAGGTGAGAGAGATTAAAAAGAGAATCACTAATTCATATGGTCACAAGCACACTGATTATCCAGAGCATGTCTTTTGATCCCAGAAAGTGTTATCTGTGAAACCTCAGACTTAACCTGTGACTCTGATTTCTGATCTGTGAAATGGGTAACATGATCTCGCTTGTACAATTTTCTAAGATTTAGACAATATTTCCAATAGTATTTGGCACATTATAGGCAACCAGTAAATATGCATTGGTAAAATGGATGGCTAAAGTTTTCAAGTGGAAAAGTAATTGTCCAATGATGTTTATGTTCCTTTCCCTCTTGGGTATTTTATTGAGCGTGGAAAAAAGTGAGGGTTATTTTTATTTTAAGAAGACCCATGGCCCAAGGG
Organism: Muntiacus reevesi; assembly: GCF_963930625.1. NCBI lineage: Eukaryota > Metazoa > Chordata > Mammalia > Artiodactyla > Cervidae > Muntiacus > Muntiacus reevesi. Next base: position 70,720,251 of record NC_089251.1, on the reverse strand, counting down.
GACTATGAAGACTAACACAACTCAGAAGACCAAGGCAAGCAGGTAGGGGAAGCTCAGAAAGACAGGACACCACTAACAGAGGGCAGGAGGAAGGGCATGACCCTTAAGTCAAGACCAAGGGCTTTAATGTCACTCAGTCACCGAAGGTCAGATGCCTTCTCCTACTACCTTAGGGGCCTTTCAGTTCCAGCTGACTAATCCTGCAGTGATAGAAGAGAGTCAAAGTTTGATCATTCCAAACCACTCTGCAATGAAGTGAGGGGGTTGCCTGGAATGAGATTAACAAAGCCTGTCCAACCTCTACCTCATTGACTATTAACATGGTTTGTTTTTTGTTCCTCCAGCTTTGGAGATAGAGGACACGTCTCAGCTCAAAGACTTTTAGGCATAATACTTGAAATTGACATTTGATCAGAATTTTATGCAGTGCAATTGTGTAAACTTTCAAGCTTGCTGTATAATAATCCTTCCCTGTAGTGTGTGGAGCACTTTGGGCCCCTCTGGATGATGGATGTGATATGAATGGGAAGCGTTGTTATTACTTATGTTTTCTAATATGTCAACTCTATGTCCTCTGCCACAACAGACACTTCTTTCAAATGTGCAGTAAAAGCCCCCAAGTGATGCATTGTCAAAATATTTTTGAAATGAAAAAGCAAAATTAACCACAAACTGCCCCCTTGCCTCTATGAAAATAGCACTGCAACACTACCAGGGAAAAATCAATGTTAAATAGTAAAAGCTACAACCAAATAAAAATCTAAAAGATGGGAATGAGCCCTGTGTTTGGAAGAAGTATGTTTTGGAGACCTCAACAATGGTAATTTTGCTTTCCAATTAAAGTGCAATAGCAAAAGCAAATTATCACGCAGAGTCTCCTCAAGAAGAGCACAATGAATCTTGCTTTACTTAAGTTTTCAGTAGAGCCCTTTCCTGTGTAAAGATTTGAGCAGAAAAGACACAAGATTAATTTTTCCTCTTTTCATTACCCAAACCCAGATATCTTCTGATGACTCATCAATTCATAAAGACCTTTACGATCAGGAAGCACATATTTTAAATATATAGTGGATAACAAGTAACAAGAATGAGGGATGCTAACAATAACAAGAATGAGGGATGCTAGTGTTTTGGTGGGTAAAATTTTTCTGCAACATTGAAGATTTTCTAAGAGTACTAGGTTTACTCCTTAGATTACAAGTTTCCATTTAGGGACAGGTCACATTAATTCTCAGGAACTCTTTATAGAACATTGCTTAATTAGTGTAATTCTTACATTCTGAGTCAGGATGGTATGGTATTTGAATACAGAAAGATGTCAATTTAAACATGATAGATAATTGACTATAGTTTAATACACTTTTTTTTTAGTTTAATACACTTTTAAAAGATTGTGACTTGGATGCTTTCTCTTCAGTAGGAATGCATCAAAGGACCCTCTGTGAGCTGAACAAGCTAATGTACTTCTCTAAAGGTTTTGAGTCCAGGCAAATCTAGAACAATAAAATAACATTTCTTCATTAACATACCAGTCACAATGTCATTCCCATAAAGTGTCTCTGGCATAAAAGGCCAGTCTTTTTCCAGATGATCTTTAATGGGTTTTTTTTCCCCCCTTTGTCTTGACATTAATGAGCTGTGTATTCAGGGAAACAGTAGATATCAATGCCTGTCAAATTACTAATCAGATTTTCAAAGTTTGCTTTTATGCTGCTCAAAGAGCAGAAACCTCTGGTAAAATGGGGGAAAACTGGACAATTCAGTGAAGGGGGTCATGAAAATCAATGTGAAGGCATAATGGACTGATTGCAATTATGACTTCATGACAAAATGCTGTGACTTCAATATTTTATTACTTGTCATATCTTACCCTATTGCACTATTGTCATACCTCTTTTTTTTTTCCCTTCTGAGTCTTATATCTTTAGAGGTAAAGACGATAAAGATACATGTAAACTTTTTATATAGCTGTAAGGTCTCTTATCCTAAAAATCAGAGACTTTTGACTTGATTTGAAAAGTATGATTTTTCTAGCTCAAGGCTACTGGTTATTTACAAGCATTTTGGAGGAATAATTTCTTCCTTAAGCAATCCTGGTATATCCTCTTCTACCATGTCCTATTCTACCAGAGTAGACTGAAGTTGACTGTTTAATTTGCTATCTATATGGAACGGGCTGAATATGTTAGGGCCATATAACAGAGCAGAGGAAATACTCTTTTTTATTGATCATAGCATCAATACAAAATAAAGAGGGGATAAAGATAATTTTTTTTGAAAAATCAGGAAAAGGATGAGTTGACAGGATTGAGAATATAGGGAAAATGCTACTGGCTAATACTTCATAGGAAAATTTTCTCAACAGATGAGGGAAAAGGCACAAGGTCAGGTAGCAAGCACACTGAACTTCATATTTCCTAATCACTCCCTCTGCTTTGCAAACCCTTCCAAAACATGACCTCATCTATGCTTTCACAGTCCCCAGTGTATGGGGCTCAGTTACTCATCTGATCCCTTTGTGCAGCTGAGAGATGAACCTTTAGGCAATTCCTTGTTGTCCTTACAGTTATCCCCTCAGTTTAGTTTTTATTATTTTGATTCTCTTATTTTGATTTTAGACTAATCTTGCTAACAGGTCTGGAAGCTGTTCAAGGGCAGGTATACATCTTTCTTATGCTTCTTTTGAAACCTCTTTTGAATCCTTAGTCCTTAAGAGAGAGGTCTGACGGATTACAACAAGGCAGTTTCAGACAATGTGACAGATTATTAAAGGCCAAGTCTATCATTTTCAGCATATGTATGTACATTTGTTAACTATACACTGCAAAATTTCATACGCAAAACTCAACTAGCTGGGGTGCCCAATTACTTATAATTTTGTAAACAATGTGTCTTACATATTTTATAGCCAAACAATGTGTATCATTCCTTATAAGAAGTGTTTACGAATACAAGTTTGTCTTTTTCTTAAATGACTTTACTGTTTAGTGTTATATTCATTATAATTAAACTGTTTTAATACCATAATGCTCAAGGGCCTTCAACAATTTCATTTTTTTAATCCTAAAATTCATAATTGCATATTGGAAGTGTACTTAAGACATATTTTTGATATGAAAATGCAAATGTTTCCAAACATAATTATTCATCTATAAACAATGCACCCACCTAGTCATTTTTCCCAGCAAGGCTTATTCTTAGAGTATGCTTTTGTAGGTTAATACTCTGAGGAATTAAATGTAACTCATATATGAGCCAGTAATAGAAATTTATATGCAATGAAACTATGTACTTGATAATTCCATATAAATTTAAAACAGTCAGAATGCCCTGTTTCATTCCTTGGTGGTAGTTCTAACAGATTTAAACAGATCCAGGATGAACCAGTCATGGATGGGAGGAAAGCATTTAATTTCTGCTTTAGCTTTCCAAATTTAAAATAAATAAAGCTCTCTTTTCCTCTCATTTGTTAAATTACATATATATTGAACATGTATAAAATATATTCAAATATGTATATACACACTTATCTACAGTAGGAAGATCACTAAATACCTAACAAAATTCTTCCTGACTGTCCCATTCCTTCCTCTTTCCACTTGAGTAACTATAAATTGCATTTCTCAATTTTTCCAGGGGAAAAAAATGCATTCAACTTGATCTCAAGAAAATACTTTTCTTATTTAGCAGTTAAGTCAGCAATTGTAAAATACACTAAATTAAAATGTTCATTTAGTCCTTAGGTAGGAGGTTAAAGTGCATAATGCTTTAACAATGCAAGCCTTTTCCTAACTATAAGTAGACGCTGATTTCAATGGACGATGCCTGGTAGCTCTATCAACCTTTTGCAAAGAGCTAAACATGAATAATGAAAAAGTGGGAAGTCAAGAGATACCTGGAGTAACAGGTAGACTTGACCTTGGAGTACAATATGAAGCAGAACAAAGACTAACAGTTTTGCCAAGAGAATGCATTGGACATAGCAAACACCCTATTCATCAATATAAGAGACAACTCTATACATGGACATCACCAGCTGGTCAATACAGAAATCAGACTGATGATATCCTTTGCATCCAAAGATGGAGAAGTTCTATACAGTCAGCAAAAACAAGACCAGGAGCTGATTGTGGCTCAGATCATGAACACCTTATTGCAAAATTCAGACTTAAATCGAAGCAAGTAGGGAAAACTACTAGACCATTCAGAAATGACCCAATGAAATGCCCTATGATTATACAGTGAAAGTGACAAATAGATTCAAGGGGTTAGATATGATAGATCGAGTGAAGAACTATGGATGGAGGTTTGTAACACTGTACAGGAGGCAGTAATCAAAATCATCCCCAAGAAGAAGAAATCCAAAAAGGCAAAAAGGTTGTCTGAGGAGGCCTTCCAAATAGCTGAGAAAAGAAGAGAAGCAAAAGGCAAAGGAGAAAAGGAAAGATATATCCACCTGAATGCAGAGTTCCAAAGAATAGCAAGGAGAGATATGAAAGCCTTCCTCAGTGATCAGTGCAAAGAAATAGAGGAAACAGAAGAATGAGAAAGACTAGAGATCTCTTCAAGAAATTTAGAGATACCAAGGGAACTTTTCATGCAAAGATGGACACAATAAAGGACAGAATTGGTATGGACCTAACAGAAGCAGAAGATACTAAGAAGGGGTGGCAAGCATAAACAGAACTATACAAAACAGATCTTCATGACCCAGATAACCACGATGGTGTGATCACTCACCATCCTGGAGTGTGCAGTCAAGTGGGCCTTATGAAGCATCACCAGGAACAAAGCTAGTGGGGGTGAGGGAATTGCAGCTGAGGTTTTTCAAATCCTAAAAGATGATGCTGTGAAAGTGCTGAAACTCAATATGCCAGCAATTTTGGAAAATCCAGCAATGGCTACAGGACTGGAAAAGGTCAGTTTTTATTCCAATCCCAAAGAAAGGCAATGCCAAAGCATGTTCAAACTACTGAACAATTGCACCTATCTCACACGCTAGCAAAATAATGCCCCAAATTCTCCAAGCTAGACTTCAATAGTACGTGAACCAAGAACTTCCAGATGTTCAAGCTGGATTTAGAAAAGGCAGAGGAACCAGGGATCAAATTGCCAACATCCATTGGATCATTGAAAAAGCAAGAGAATTCCAGAAAAACATCTACTTCTGCTTCATTGACTACACCAAAGCCTTTGATCACAACAAAAGCCTTTGGTGTGTTGATCACAACAAACTGTGGAAAACTGTTTAAGAGATGGGAACACCAGACTACTTTATCTGCCTCCTGAGAAATATGTATGCAGATTAAGAATCAACGGTTAGAATTGAACATAGAACAATGAAAGTGAAAGTGAAGTTGCTCAGTTGTGTCAATTCTTTGTGGCCTGGTGGCCTGGTTACAACTTGGGAAAGGAATATATTAAGACTTTATATTGTCACCCTGTTTATTTAATTGATATATAGAGTGCATCATGAGAAACGCCAGGCTAGATAAGCACAAGCTGGAATCAAGTTTGTCGGGAGACATATCAATAACCTCAGATATGCAGATAACACCACCCTTATGGCAGAAAGCAAAGAGAAACTAAAGAGCCTCTTGAAAGAGAAAGAGGAGAGTGAAAATGCTGGCTTAAAACTCAACATTCAGAAAACTAAGATCATGGCATTTGGTCCCATCATTTCATGGCAAATAGATGGGGAAACAATGGAAAACGGAGACAGACTTTATTTTTGGGGGCTCTAAAATCACTGCATATGGTGACAGCAGCCATGAAATTAAAAGACACTTGCTCCTTGGAAGAAAAGCTACAACCAACCTAGACAGCATATTAAAAAGCAGAGACATTACTTTGCCAACAAATGTCCATCTACTCAAAGCTATGGTTTTTCCAGTAGTCATGTATGGATGTGACAGTTAGACTGTAAATAAAATTGAGCACCAAAGACCTGATGCTTTTGAACTGTCCTGTTGGAGAAGACTCTTGAGAGTCCCTTGGACTGCAAGGAGATCAAACCAGTCCATCCTAAAGGAGATTAGTCCCAAATATTTATTGAAAGGACTGATTGCTGAAGCTGAAGTTCCAATACTTTGGCCACCTGATGCAATAAACTGACTCATTAGCAAAAACCCTGATGCTGGGAAAGATTGAAGGTAGGAGGAAAAGGGGACAGCAGAGGATGAGGTGGTTGGATGGCATCACCAACTTGATGGACACGAGTTTGAGCAAGTTCCAGGAGTTGCTGATAGACAGGGAAGCCAGGTGTGCTGCAGTCCATGGGGTTGTGAAGAGTCGGACACAACTGAGTGACTGAGCTGAGCGGAAACATGAATAAGTCTTTTAGAAAGGAAGAGGAGATACATCGTCATCTCTTTAGGTCTCAACACTGCATGAATCCTGCTAATCTGAGGTATCTGCTGGAGTTTTAAGCAAGGTTGTTTTTTCTAGTTTAAGGACCAAGTTGCTTTGGAGTGTTTATTCCCTGAGATGCCTATGGAGTGTATCTATTAAACTTGACTATGTTTTCTGTGTAAGATCTGGGCAAGCTGGATATGGCCAGTATAGTAGGATGAAAAGGTGTTTTGCTTAGAAATATGCATAGATTCAAGTCAAAATCTATGGTAAGCAAAAACAAGCAGTAAGCATACTGCAATTCTCTTAGAATTGCAGGAAAGAATCATTTCATTTGTTGTTTGTTTTTTATATCTCCTATGGAATTTATCACATGGTTCCTAAATGCTTCCAGTTTAGAAATATTGTAAGAAGTATCTTTTATTTATTTTTAAGAAGTATCTTTTAAAATAAATAAATAATTAGAGACTCAAATTCTAGCCTTTATTTTACCAAAATAAATATAATTAAAGGAGCTGAGGATGTTAGGTAAAACCAAGGGAATTCTTTAGCACTGCCTTCCTAGACTTTAGAATTCTTAAAATGTTAAATAATCGAAACATTTTTGAAAGACTTTAAAAAACATAATATCAGTCATCTTTAACATACATTTTTCTAAATCATCTATTCAAAAGTCTACTTTCTTTATCACTGTATATAAAAGATAACTCAAACACCGTGGCTACAAAACAAATGTTGGCAGGTAATAAAAAATGATAAATAACTTTTCTAATTATTCCAATCCTGGATACTAACTCATAGAAAAAAAAAGTGGCATCTTATTGCTTTCTAATTTAGAAAACATATTAATTCTTAAAGTTAATGATTTGACACTTAGAATGACTAGATTTTCTAACACAATTAACTCCTTAACACACGAATCTTGTCCTCCTCAACAAAATGTAAGTAAAGATATAAATCATTTAGAAAAACATAGGATTACACTTAGTGCTAGTCACTCAGTCGTGTCCAACTGTTTGCAACCCCATGGACTGTAGCCTGTCAGACTTCTCTGTCCATGGGATTTTCCAGGCAAGAATACTGGAGTGGGTTGCCATTTCCTTCTCCAGGGATTACTCTTAGCTCCAATTTAATGTTCGGGTAAGCAAAACAAAACAAAAAACAACTAAAGGATGTGTGCAAAATTTTAGAACTGTGATACAAATCTGAAATTTAATAGAATCATTGCCAAAAACTACAGATAAGGTAATAAAATGCATGGTTCCTTTCCTAGACCTTTAGAACACCATCAAGACAGTAAAAAATAACTTCAAATTCTTTATTTTTAAAAACCATAGATGTAAAAATATAAAAATAAAAAAAATAAAAACCAGAGATGCATTATTATGTTGTGTCCTACATTTTCATTTTACTATTTTTCTGAAATCTATGATGAAGAGTTGCTGAAATGTCAAGGAATGAAAACATTAGATTTTTATTCAGTGACCTGTAAATTTATTGGTTGTCAGAATCTCTTATATAGTAGGCAGCAGTAAAGCTTCTGTGGCAACCAAATGCTAGCCTTAGCTAATGCTGGGATTCAGTCTCCATGAATATTCCCAACTTTTGTTGAAATCAAGTAGCACTAAATCATTGTATTGTCTTCCAAGGGACTGAGTGTCCTTCCTCATTGATAGCCAGGGAAGAAACAAGGATGTCCTGAAGACACTGATTTGTAGCGGGTGCTAGGGCTTGCTTGATAAATGTACATATGCATGTCAGTCTCTGTAATATACTAGAATCCATAAAACCACAAATCACTGCCAAGTGTTTCTCTTGTCCTTTTTGAATAGAAGTCACACGACTTTACCTAGCTAAGCAAGTTTGGGCGCTACTTCTCTAAATGAGATTTTGATTAAGAATTATTATATTTGAAAGTCTTTTTGCCTTCATCACTTATATTTTTCAGTGCCATTTTAACCATGTGATATAAGCTATAAAGAAACACTGATGAGCTTACAGTTGCCTTGGCACTAAATCTAACTAAAAATGAACCCAAGACCATTAAAGGGACTAGTGTCAATTTTTTTTTTTCCTGTGAAAACTCATTATGTTTTCTCCTGCAAACGTGTTCAATCCGGTGACCGATGACAGGTTTGCAATGAAAATCTGGGACTGGTTTTTACTTACTTTGAATAAAAGCTCAATGCAGGTTTCACAGTGGTTCAGACAGTAAAGCGTCTGCCCGCAAGGAGGGAGACCTGGGTTCAATTCCTGGGTCAGGAAGATCCCCTGGAGAAGGAAATGGCAACCCACTCCAGTACTCTTGCCTGGAAAAGTTCATGGATGGAGAAGCCTGGTGGGCTACAGTCCATGGGGTTGCAAAGAGTCGGACACAACTGAGCGACTTCACTTCACTTAACCAGTATCACATTTTAAAAGAGGGGGAGGCAAAGGCAAAGCTAATGGAGTAATCCATTAAAAAGTAGCTCAGTGGGATAATTGCTGTAGTGCCCTTCACTTCAGGGCCAAACTTGTTTAAAGAGATGGTCTCCTTTGGAGCTTATCCAAGGAGATTTAAATGTTCAAGTAACAAATCATTGTGAGGTAGATGGACAGATGACCACATTGCATACTATAATATTTAGTGAGTGTTATATGCAATTTTCAGAAAAGTAAAGTTGTCCTCTCACACATAATTTGTAACACAACGGAACTAGTTTATATATAGCAACTAGAAATATTAAGGATGATATTAACATATCTGATATTTACACCAAACACTGTACACAGATTATTTCATGTAATCCTCATAGCACTCCAGGAATTAGGGGCTCTTATTATCATTTTAACGATGGAACTAGGTCTCTCTATATATTGCTAGTTCTTGCTGAAATCAAGTAGTAATTCATCATTTTGTTGTCTTTCAAGGGACTGTATCCGCCCTTCCTCACTGATAGGGAAGAAAAAAGAATACACTGAGGAGAGTGATTTGTAGAAGGTGCCGAGGCTTGCTTGATAGATGTACATATGCACGTCTGATGGGTTTAAATAATGTCTCTTATATACCACAGCAGATCAGATATGGAACTGAGACTGAATTTAAGTATAATCAAGACTTATGCCTTGAGTACTAAGCTATAATACCTATTAACACAAGGTACCAGTTTTGTCTTGTGTGTTGTGCTAAAATATCTTACATTCAGAAATATCCTAAGGTTAAACTGAAGAGAAATAATAATTGCCCTTAGTCTTATGCCCTACTTTCCCTGAATATATTTAACACCTTACTTCTGCAAGAAGATTACAATACATAGTCTATCATATAGGATAATACCAACAGTTTCCTTTAAAGTGGGGAAGAAAGGGCTTTTTAAAAAATATCAATTACAGATCCAGTTAAAGAATTAAACACGGAGGGCATAGAACCAGTTCCAGCCTCATTTACACAGCCAGCTTTGTCACCATGGTAAAATGTTAAATACCTCGGGTTTCTCAGCTATAAAATGAAGATATTAGACTTGCTGACAGATTCACATTAGTTTTAAGATGGTATCATAACAACATTCACTCAGAACATAAATCTGCAAACACTGCACTATACAGAGGTTCACTGTAGCTGAGAACAGACAGGTTAAGTCTTGAAGAAGTTTATAATTTGAGGAGCTAGGGTCAATGAGTGAGGTAGAGAGTGAACTCAAAAGGAGCAAAAGAAATAAGTTCTTTTGCAAAAGTGAGTTTATTGACCCACTATAACTAGGATGTTCCTTTTAACTATTCTACAGAAAAAGATCTTAATGACTCAGATAACCGTGATGGTGTGATCACTCACCTAGAGCCAGACAAACTGGAGTACAAAGTCAAGTGGGCCTTAGGAAGCATCACTACGAATAAAGCTAGTGGAGGTGATGGAATTCCAGATGAGCTATTTCAAATCCTAAAAGATGATATTGTGAAAGTGCTGCACTTAATATGCTGGCAAAGTTGGAAAACTCAGCAGTGGTCACAGGACTGGAAACGGTCAGTTTTCATTCCAATCCCAAAGAAGGGCAATGCCAAAGAATGCTCAAACTACTGCACAATTGCACTCATCTCACACACTAGCAAAGTAATGCTCAAAATTATCCAAGCTAGTCTTCAACAGTATGTGAACCATGAACTTCCAGATGTTCAAGCTGGATCTAGAAAAGGCAGAGAAACCAGAGATCAAATTGCCAACATCTGTTGGATCATAGAAAAAGCAAGAAAATTCCAGAAAAGCATCTACTTCTGCTTCATTGACTACGTCAAAAGCTTTGTATGTTGATTACAACAAACTGGAAAATTCTGAAAGAGACCACCTTATCTGCTTCCTGAGAAACCTGCATGCAGAACAAGAAACAACAGTTAGAACTGGACATGGAACAACAGACTTGTTTCAAACTGGGAAAGGAGTACATCAAGGCTGTATATTATCACCCTGCTTATTTAACTTACATGCTGAGTACATCATGTGAAATGCCGGGCTGGATAAAGCACAAACTGGAATTAAGATTGCCAGGAGAAATATCAATAACTTCAGATATGCAGATGACATCAACCTTATGTCAGAAAGCAAAGAGGAACTAAAGAACCTCTTAATGAAAGTGAAAGATGAGAGTGAAAAAGCTGGTTTAAACTCAACATTCAAAAGACTAAAGATCATGGCATCCGGTCCCATTACTTCATGGCAAATAGATGGGGAAACAATGGAAATAGTGACAGACTTTATTTTCTTGGGCTCCAAAATCACTGCCGACAGTGACTGCAGCCATGAAATTAAAAGATGTTTGCTCCTTGGAAGAAAAGCTATGACCAATCTAGACAGCATATTAAAAAGCAGAGACACTACTTTGCTGACAAAGGTCTGTCTAGTGAAAGCTATGGTTTTTCCAGTAGTCATGTATGGATGTGAGAATTGGACCATAAAGTAGGCTGAGTGACAAAGGATTGAAGTTTTCGAACTGTGCTGTTGGAGAAGACTCTTGAGAGTCCCTTGAACTGCAAGGAGATCAAACCAGTCAATCCTAAAGGAAGTCATTCCTGAATATCCATTGGAAGGATTGATGCTGAAGCTGAAGCTCCAATACTTTGGCTACCTGATGTGAAATACCAACACATTAGGAAAGACTCTGATGCTGGGAAAGATTTAGGCAGGAGAAGGCGGCGACAGAGGATGAGATGGTTGGATGGCATCACTGACTTGATGGACATGAGTTTGAGCAAGCTCTGGGAGTTGTTGATGGACAGGGAAGACTGGTGTGCTGCAGTCCATGGGGTCGCAAAGAGTTGGACATGACTGAGCAACTGAACTGAACTGAACTTTTCAATAATCTTACAAACTAGTGTTATGGTGTTCCCATTTTATGGATGCTTCATCACATTAAGCAGCTTGGTAAAGTTTACCTACCAGCTAGTAAATGGATAAATTAGGAGGAGAATATAGGTCTGTTCCACAGGCAACATCATGTGAACTCTGAGTCCCAAACTAATTTTGTAAATATATAAGGAATGACTTTAAGCTAATCCCAAATGTGAATATGAATTCTTAAAGACTGCTACTGGCATTTTCTCACTGGTTCTGTGGCAGATGTCAATTTCTTTGTTTTCTGTATCCAGTTGTATGACTTGTAGATGTGGCATATTGAGTGGAAAAAAAAAAACTTAGAAAATATATGGGGCAAGCAGAACAAATTACCAACTGCCACTTATTAATGCAGGAAACTCGTCTCTCCACCACCTCAAGCCCATTGTCTACCTACAAGAATGGAAGAAATCCACTCAATTCAAACTTTAGTATCTCTTCAATTTTTGAGATACTTGCTTTCTGAGACACCAAGACTTTCTGTGTTTAAAAGAGAGACTTTTTCTTTCTCAAATGTGACTCTGAAATGTCCTTGAATTTTAGCATCAGGAGGCTTACTGCAGGGGTCTGGAGAGCCTAGTTCATCATGAAAATATTCTCTACTTTTCAACACCAGATAAATATCTCTTCCCTGCATACTGCTTAAAATGGTCACTTCCTTCCCATGGTTATTTTTATTATTCATGTCATCAGATTCAGCAATGTGAGATCTATTTAGGGGGAACATTTCATCACTTACAAAACATAAAGCATACTTTTGCCTCTCAAAGGGTTTATTGACACCTTAAATAAGCAGCAAGTTACAAAAAACACACTTTACTTGAAAACCATTAAAAGTGCATACTTGGAATAAAAAACTGAAAAGCTGAAGTTTAACAAGGGACACACTTCTCCTTGTGACTCATCAAATATATTATTATTTTAACCTGGGAAGTGAATTCTTTCACTTCCCTCTAAGATTATAGCCCTGGGAACATACCACTCAAATGATGGAGCATGAAAAATAAGACAGCTTGAGAACAACTCAGAGAAACCAGTTGATTTCATGAGGTTTTGATGTTCTTCATGATTTTTTGATGTTCTTCTCACTAACCTTGATGCTTTCTCTTTCTTGCCTCACTTTAATCTATTTTCTACATAGCATCCAAGAAATCTTAAATTGTAAATCAGATCATGGCATTCCTCTACTTACTCCCTTCATTGGTTCTCCCTGTTCTAGAAATATAACTTGAGGACCTACCACTGTCCTACTGTCTTTGTGTATTCCAGCCTGTCTCCTAAATAAGGGCCATTTTTAATTTAACACCTTTACTCAAACTACACTCACTTCCCAGGACATCTTGCCATTTGCACACCTAACAGAATCCTCCTCTACATTAAGATCTATCATGAAATCCACCTTGTCCACTGAGCTTTCCCTGATTGTTGCAGTGGTAAATAACTTTTTGCTCCTATTATGTTGTATGGGTTTTATGCGGGCTGAGACTTTGTTTTAAAAATCTCTGTGTTTATAGCCATAGTGATTTGCATAGCGTCTTGAGAACAGCAAGTATTGAGACCATAGGGTGAAAGCAAAAGTAAGGGAGGCTATGGAGAACAACAACAACAACAACAAAAAAACTGTTGGCATATTTACAAGTTCCTTTGCCTTTCTGTCACCAATTTTTCTTACTTTGTCCTTGATCATGACCATATAAAATGTTTACCAGTTATTCAGAGGGAGTTAAAATGTTGCTCTTTAAAATTCTTCTGCAGAGATACTGATGGAGCTTTTACAATTCTATAAATATAGAGAATTATGTGCATATTTCCTCTTTAAAGACTGAATATTACCCAGTCTTTCTAGCTACAACAAGGAGACATCAAGCCTTTTAAAACAATAGACTCAACTTCTAAAATAATAAGGTCTTTTTTGTTTTCAAGGTTTGAAACAATCTAACTATCCTTCAATAGTCCTGTGAATAGATGTAATCATCTCATTCCCTAAAGAAAGAAAATCAATCACATAGTGAGTCTTACTGAAATCACATAGGTTGTCAGTGTAAGAGTTAAAAAAAAAAAAAAGGGATTCTCACTCTTTGGACACATTCCAACCATCTGTGTAGGCAAAACCACAGAGCACCACCTGGGCGTGATCACCTGCACACAGCCAAGGTCCTGCAAGTCCTGGCAGGAGGTGAGCAGGGAACACATGAGCCACCAAATAAGAGGAGAGAAATCCATGCCACTGAGTAGTCTCCAGAGGAATCTAACCTCCACTCTTCCTTTCCTCATTCTACAGAGTCTCAACATACTATAAAGAACTCTATTATATCCTAGATACTTCATTGCTCCTCTCCTGACAATGCTTATATGAAGCAAAGTGAAATTTATGGGAATCTTCAACTGTGATGACTTGAACAATGAATGCATCACCCTTATGACCAAGACAGCGTGTTGAGTTCAGATATAATCAAGATATAGAAGCCATCATCATGGACTTTGCAATGTTGTTAGTAAGGTAGTTACTATGAAATGCATTGTGTTACCCACAGATTCACATGTTGAAGTCTGTGATATTGTGATATAAGATATATGTATTTTAGTCTTTGTGGCTCCTGACCAGAGTTCCTGAAACCTTTGTAATTTCCTAAGTGATAAAGGTGGTAGTAGCATCTTTTGTTCTAGTCTGTGACCTTGTTTTCTAATACTGAACTCCTAAATCCCTGGGAATTTCCTGGTGATAGCAATGTGTTTTCTTCTAAAAGGGCAACTCTCGGGTTTCTGGAGAGCTTCTAGATGGGAGCTGCTTACTAGAAAGATCATGAGTAGAAGCCTGAAATGTTCAGCCTCACCCTCATCCCCCATTTTCTGGGGAGGGGAGGACCAGAGATTGAGTTAATAATCAATCATGCCTACATCATAAAGCCATAAAAGTCCCTTAACTACAGGGTTTGGAGAGCTTCTGAGTTGGTGAACATACCCATGTGCTGGGAAGGTGGCATACCCTAATTCCACAAGGACAGATCCTTGTGAATCTTCTGGACCTCGACCTAGGTATCTCTTAATCTGCTTATTCATTGGTGTCTTTTATTACTTCTTTTACTATATAATAATCTGGTAAATATATGTAAGTGTTTCCATGAGTTCTATGAGTTATTCTAGTAAATTACTGAATTCAAGGAAGGGGTTGTGGGAACCCCAGTTTATAGCTGGTTGGTCAGAAGTACAGGTGATAATCTGGGACTTGCAATTGATGTCTGAAGTAGGAACAGTTTTTTCTGAGTTTCTTAATTTGTGCCATCTAACCCTAGATTTAATCTAGGTAGATAATGTAAGAACTGAACTGAATTATAGGCCATCTAGCTGGTGTCAGAGAATTGTCTGTTGTAGGGAAAAAAATCCACATGTTTGGTGGCCATAAACATTGAGAATTAAGTGGTGAGTAGAGGATGAAAACAGAGGTTTTCCTTTCACAGCCCTAATCCCAACATGACTGCAACTGAAGATAATATTTTCAGGGGGTAATTAACGGTGTGTGTGCTTAGTCACTCAGTCATGTCCAATCCTTTGTGACCCCATGGACTGTAACCTGCCAGGCTTCTCAGTTCATGGGGATTCTCCATGAAAGAATACTGGAGTGGGTTGCCATGTCCTCCTCCAGGGGATCTTCCCAACCCAGGGACTGAACCCAGGTGTCCCGCATTATAGGTGGATTCCTTATCATCTGAGCCACTAGGGAAGCCCTAGAATACTGGACTGGGTGGCCTATCTCTTCTCCAGGAGATCTTCCTGACCCAGGAGGCAAACCGGGGTCTCCTGCCCTGTAGGTGGATTCTTTACCAGCGGAGTTAACCGGGAAGGCCTGGTAAGGGAGGTCATTAACTGTGAAGGAGGTCATTAGGGCGAGGCCTTAATGCAATAGGTTTGATGACTTTATAGCAAGAGGAAGGTGAAGAAATTTCTTTCTCTCCTTACATACACACCAAGGAAAGATTGAGAGCACACAGTGAAAAGATGGCTGCGTACAAGGGGCATCAGATTGAAACCTATCCTCTAGCACCTTGATCTTGGACTTCTTGACTTCCAGAACTATGAGAAGTAAACTCCCACTGTTTAAGCCACCTAATCTATGATAGTTTGTTACAGCAGCCTGAGCTGCCTAAAACAGCAGTAGAGCACTTTAGTTTGCAGTGATTCGAGTATAGGATCTGCCACTTATTAGATGAGAGATTTGAGGGAATTTCTTAGCCTTTTCCTTAATAAGTCACAAGGTCTTCCTCTGAATGGAGCTTATATACATATTTCCTTCCAAATATTATTGAGGGTTTAAAGAGAAAGTGCATATAAAGTATGTGGCATGATGATACAAATACTCCAAAGACACACATGCAATCTAACATTTAACAAATCTGGGTAAATGGGTCAGGTCTGCGTGCTAAGTTACTTCAATTGTGTCTGACTCTTTCTGATCCTATGGACTGTAGCCTGTTAGGCTGCTCTGTCCATGGGATTCCCCAGGCAAAAATACTCTAGTGGGTTGCCATGCCCTTCTCCAAGGAATCTTCCTGATCCAGGGATTGAACTGACATCTCCTGCAGCTCCTGCATTGCAGGCAGATTCTTTACTAAGTCACCAAGCAGGCCCAAAATGTGTCAAGTGAGTGGGAAAAAGAGAAAGGGCTGTTAGGTTTTGGAGCAGAAAATGGTCTTCTTGCTTGGAAGAGTTAAAGAATGACCAAAACACTCTTTTTCCTTCAACTTGACTACATTTTAGACAGGTTTCTTTTGACTATAGGCAACAATTTCCCTTTTCTTATAGCATTTACTTTTGAAAAACATAATTACAAATTCTTTCCCTACCCCCCTTTTCAGTTCAGTTCAGTTCAGTCGCTCAGTTGTGTCTGACTCTTTGTGACACCATGAATCACAGCACGCCAGGCCTCCCTGTCCATCACCAATTCCCGGAGTTTACTCAAACTCATGCCCATCGAGTCGGTGATGCCATCCAGCCATCTCATCCTCTGTCGTCCCCTTCTCCTCCTGCCCCCAATCCCTCCCAGCATCAGTCTTTTCCAATGAGTCAACTCTTCACATGAGGTGGCCCAAAGTATTGGAGTTTCAGCTTCAGCATCAGTCCTTCCAATGAACACCCAGGACTGATCTCCTTTTAAATATATATAATATATATAAATCTCCTTAAAAGACTCTTACTAGTTTTATGACCTAGGGAATGTCTTACTCAAGGACCTGGGAGTCAGTCCTTTGAAAGGTAATTATCAAGAAAGATAACATCCCTATTTCCCAGACTCTGTGGGAGGACAGGAGACTGTCTTAGGTGAGATCCTCCTGAAAGTTGTAAAACTGTCTCCTGTCATGCAGACATAAGAAAGTTCTATTTTCCCTTTGTGTAAGGCCAAAACAGCAAGCACAGGTGACCTGTGAGCTTCTCCCTTGGCTCTTAAAACACTCTCCAGCTCTTTGATCCAGTGGAGTTGAATTCAGTCTCTCCCATATTGCAATAGTCATGAATAAAGACTTTGTGCCTGGTTGTGAAACTTTGGTACAATTTGTTTTACTTTGATGGGATTCACAGATAACATAAAAACTGAGATATGCTATACAGTGTAGCTTAGATATTGGTTTGGTCATGTATATTGCTTAGAAAAAAAAGGTGCATATAATTTGTTAGCTAGCAGCAATGAATTCGGGTATGTCTCAATGCTTTGTTAAGGATTATTATTGAGAATTTTATCAAGTATTGCAACAGTTATTTAGAGAGCACCTACTAAATGTCTTTTGAGATTTTAAATCCCTACACTAACATTAGAATCTCCATGGCACTGAAGTCTTGTATATATTTCTAGGAAACTGATCACACATTTAATTTTTTGCTTATGGGTGGTACGGAGGGAGAGAAAGGAGTATTTAGTTCAAAATTTTAAAACATTAGCTACAGTGAGACTGTTTTCTGAAGAACTCTTTGTCATATAGCAATACAGATAAATGTGTAAAGCATATCTTTTTTTTTTACTAAATGAATATAAAGTTATATAAACCTAATGTGTGAATGATTCTTAGATATTAACACTCATCTGTATGACTAATGTTGAAAGTTTGACTAATCTATGTAAGAAAACCAGTATGCTTAGACGAAAATCTTTTGCTCAAACTCAGGTTATGTTATTACACTATTAATCTTGATGTATTTTAAAAGAATTCAGCATATTTTTAATCAAGCACAATAAATTACAAATGGAATTCAAAAAGATATCCAAAAAGACTATTTCTCTAATTACTGTGATTATTTCTAGTAAAATGCTTTTCTTTCTTTTTTCTTCCACATATCCATTTAAATTATAATTCAGAATTTATCAGCATAAACTAATAAAATGTAATTTCCTTAGTCAGATTTTGAGTTACTTTTTCAGTATAAAACACAGTTACTTAGGCATCCAGAAAACACAGAATTTAGTAATCTTTTAGCTCAGTGAGGATGGAAAGAGTGAAAAAATACCATTTTGCCAATTCTCATGTTGTCAGAGGCAAATCACTTGCTCTTCCATATACCAAATTGTGTACTAAGAAAATATCAATGCACAAGGAAGAGCAATGCAATTTGTCTCATCCAAATGCATCACATAAAATGACCAAGTGCTGTTAAGAGCTAGAAATGTGTCTCAAAAGACTCTCCATGTCTGCATCATTTTGGGGTTGTTTAGAACTTCAACCCTTTTAGCGAGAAGTATTGAAAGATAAATCTAGTTCTCAGCCCTTAATTCACCACTTACAGAAGAAGCAATTTTTTTCTTGCAGAACATGTCTCCTGGTCTTGCTAGTTTTTAACAAATGTCTCTGGCCTTCCTTAGCAATGTACTAATTCTAGTAAAATGACACAATTCCCCCTACTCAATTCTAAAAAGAATGAATATATTATCCACTTTAACAGAAACAATGTGTTAAATAATTCAATACAAATCTTAAGAAAAAAGGACAATATCTACCATTCAGTTTGAAATATCCTTTTGGATAATAAAAATGATAGATACACTATTTCATTGTGACTAGCCAGCCATTATTATTAGGAAGATTATGATTTGTATACATATATTGAAAGTCTGATGATATGTGCCAGAGTGAAAAAGCACATATTTTTTTGTAATAGATATTTGTCTATTTGTCCATTTGTAATAGATATTTTCTTGCCCATTCCCTATGTAAATTAGAGCAATTAATATTTCCTTTGCCTGTCTTGGAGGATGGAAAATTTCACCTGAAACTTTTCTGTGATACTGCTAGAATTAATTAGGTGGCAGAATTAAAGACTGATTGGAGACAAGACTGTTTGGGGCATTGTCCTGTCAACATTCAAAAGTAGAGAAAGAGTTTGATGGTGGGAGGAAAGGAAAAGAAATTCAATTTTAGAAAATTTTACAAATGAAATAGGTCAGGTCCTTGAGATTGAACTTGTAGATTTTGGTAATTACATTAAAATTCCAATTTGAGAGCTCAAGTCTGTTTCAGACTCAGGGCATCTATGGTTTGAACTGTGTCCACTGAAAATTCATATGTTAAAACTCTAACCCCAAATGTGACTGAACTTGGAGACAGAGCCTTTAGAAGGTAATTAAATGAAGTCATAAGTGTGTGTGTGAGTCACTCTGTTGTGTCCAACTCTTTAAAACGCCAAGGGCTGCAGCCTGCCAGGCTCTTCTGTCCATGGAATTCTCCAGGCAAGAATACTGGAGTGGGTAGCCATTCCCTTCTCCAGGGGATCTTCCAACTCAGTGATTGAACCCGGGTGTCCTGAATTGCAGGCAGATTCCTTACTGCCTGTCATAAAGGTGGGACTCTAATCCAATAGGATTAGTAATTTAATAAGAAGAGGAAGACAAAGAGATCACTTTCACCAGGTGTCCATACCTAGGAAAGACCATGAGAAAACAGTGAAAAGGCAGCCATCTATAAGCCAGGAAGGAAGGTTTTACCAGAAACCAAATTATTTGTCACCTTGATTTTGGACTACTCAACCACCAGAACCATGAGAAAATGTTTAAACAACTCAGTTTGTGATGTTTTGTTACAGTAACCAGAACAGATTAATATAGAAAGGAAATCATACATTTTTACTGGAATCTTATTATAATCATCTTGACAGAAAAGCTGAGTTCTTTCCAATCTGACATATTTTTGCTTTCATGTAATGGCATTTGTTGCTGCTCTGGTGGCTCAGTGGTAAAGAACTGCCTGCCAATGCAGGACAGGTGCTTCAAACCACGGGTCAGGAACATCCCCTGGAGAAGGAAATGGCAACCCACTCCGGTATTCTTGCCTGGGAAATCCCATGGACAGAGGAGCCTGGCAGGCTACAGTCTCAGTTCAGTTCAGTTCAGTTTGGTTGCTCAGTCGAGTCCAACTCTTTGCAACCCATGGACTGCAGCACGCCAGGCTTCCCTGTCCATCATCAACTCCTGGAGCTTGCTCAAACTCATGTCCATCAGGTTGATGATGCCACCACACCATCTCATCCTCTGTTGTCCCCTTCTCCTCCTGCCTTCAATCTTTCCCAGCATGAGGGTCCTTTCCAATGAGTCAGTTCTTCGCGTCAGGTGGCCAAAGTATTAGAGTTTTAGCTTCAGCATCAGTCCTTCCAATGAATATTCAGGACTGATTTCCTTTAGGATGGATTGGTTGGATCTCCTTGCAGTCCAAGGGACTCTCAAGAGTCCTCTCCAACACCATGATTCAAAAGCATCAATTCTTCAGTGCTCAGCTTTTTTGTAGTCCGACTCACATCTGTATATTGCTACTGGGTAAATCATAGCTTTGACTAAATGGACCTTTGTTGGCAAAGTAATGTCTCTGCTTTTTAATATGCTGTCTAGATTGGTCATAGCTTTTCTTCCAAGGAGCAAGCACCTTTTAATTTCATGGCTTCTGTCACCATCTGTAGCGTTTTGGAGTCACCCCATCTATTGGCTACAGTCTATGGGGTCACAAAAGAGTCAAATGCAACTTAGCAAATAAAATGAAAACAACAGCATTTATTACTATAGTAGATCAAAATTTTAGCAGATTTAACTTGAATGTGACTTCATACATTTGAAATTGGGTTCTGTGGATCAAGTTCAGAATCTCTCTAAAATACTCAAATTGCATGCAGACTGTGCTGTACACATATTGTTTCCTGAGGAAATAATTTATGTCTTTATTCTTGTTAACAAAGGAGTGTGGGCCAAAAAAAATGAATTCAAGGTGGTATAGACACTGTGTAGAGCTACCAGGGAAGGTCTATGAAGTTATGGTTGATGTATTCACAAGTGGAAATGAGTGATTCAGTGGTAATATCATCTAATACTGGATATTTTAAATGAATATTTGATAGTAATTAAGCCTGTCAAAGAAGGTGTTTCACATGACTGCTTTTTTATGAAGATACTGTCCCATTTCCTTTCCTAATTTTTTTCTAAAGCATTTATCATCATCTAATAGATGATATATTTTGCTTATGTAATTGCCTCATATTTTCCTAACTAAAATGTAAGGATCATGAGAGTAGAGTTCTTAATGCATTGTTTTCATTACTGTTTCCACACTGCCTAGAATATTATCTTTCCTAAACTAGATGTTTCACAGATTTATTTAGTAAATGGACGAAGTAATTCCAATGTTTGAATGTGGTTATGAGTAATGCTTATATACATATAGAACTATGCCTTAATTATTTCCACCATATTCTCTTTCCTCTCTAATAATATATTTCTGTGTTGATTTATTTGAATATTGATTATGAAGTCCACTTGGATAATTTATGCATAGTCTAAAAAATTAGTAGACTTTAGTAGACATAACTGGCCTGTGCTAAGTAGTCACTGAAAATTTCAATTTATTAAGTTGAAAATAAAAGTTTGGTTCTGTCTTAAAGAGAGTTGAAGTAATATACCTTTTTTATATTTCATTCTTCCATTTCATCACACAATAATGAGGGTTATGTGATGCTAAAATGAGAACATTTTATTGACTGCACATCTCAGGAAGAAACAAAAGCCAATATAACTTGATTATTTGTCATAAGAGAGGCAACAAATGGGGAAGTTAAATCAGAAGTTTGGATAATTTCCAAAACACATCTTTGTAGTGTCCTGAGATTTTTTCCCTGGTATCTGCATTGGAGTATCAGTGTTTCTGCTCTTCTATGAGTTTGTAGCACTTGAATCAAGGTATCATATTGTTTTATTCTGTTTCAGGCTGCTGTAACAAAGTATCACAGCTTGAGTGGCTTATAAACACAGACATTAAATTTTATAGTTCTGGAGACTAGAAGTCTGAGATCAGAGTGCCAGTATGGTTGAGCTCCATTGAGGACCTCCTTCTGTATTTCAGATTGCTGTCTTACAGTATCCTCACAAAGAGAGCGCAAAGAGGAAGCAAACTCTCTCTTCTATGGGGCTCCACCCTCATGATGTCATCTAACGCAAATTACCTCTTAAAGGCCCCACCTCCTCATTCCATCCTTTCGGGATAGGGTTTCAACATATGAAGTTTGGGGGAACAAAAACATTGAGCCATAATGGGTATTTTCTAATTCCAACTATCTGGATTTTCCTTCCCACATAGTTTCACTCTTTCTACCCAATTAGTAGAAAAGGAGTGTTCTTTTCTGTTTCTTAAAATGATTTTTTTGACTAACAAACAATGTTCATTATTAATTTCTGCCAGATATTTATGTAGATTTTATAGTAATGTCAAGGTGAATTAAAGCAAAATTCTGGAACTGTATTGCAATTCAGATAATATTCTTATCTTCAGAGGGGAAAAGCAATGACTTTAAGTTTTGACATCATTATAGCCTAAAGCCTTGAATGAAAAAATTTAGTTAAAAAAATAAAAAGAAAATATATGACAACCACAAAGCATATATTTAAATATTGCAATACATAAAACTGAGGAAAATATGGAGGTATGTGGGTTTATATGTAAAGGAGTTATGGAAACAAGTGACAATGGCAAGTTTATTTATTAAGAGCATGAAAGGTTATCAGTATTTTTATATTTATACCCATATCCATATCTATACCCTGTATCTCAAAATAGGTTCATGTACTTTGTCCTACAGTGGTCTTTGAATAATGTGATTTTTGACCGTCAAAGTTTGCTGATAAATACCTCCAAAGACAAAAGCAGAGAAAGCTAACTACAGGACTTAAATAGCACCTGCTGTCAGCTGAACAAACGAGCTCTTCTGATACTGCATGTGCCCAGGAAGGAATGGATAACACCATCTGACACTCTAGGAGACTGTCTTCAGAGGAGAGTGGGCATCATTGAAATAGCCAGTATTAGAAATGCTAACAAGTGTTTCAGGTTTTGACAAATCTGTATGCATACTGGTTTATCTTCATTGGACTTTTTAGCTATTAACAATGTATGTGACAACATAATTTTATCATTTGGTGGTCTGGAGCATAAATATTAACATAGTTCTCATTCCTTAAGTTGTGATCAACTATAATCAAGGCCACATTTCTTGTAATTCCTGTCCTTGAATCTGGGCTGACCTTGTGACTTGCTTTATCACTGAAGTTGAAGCTGCGTTAGGAAAGTTCTGAGCCTAGGCTCAAGAGATTCTGCACAGTTCTGCTCTCACTCATGGAATTCTATGACTGAGCTGGCTTCCTGGAGTATAAGACACATGTGGAACATGGGTACATTGTCCCAGTTGAGCCATCTTAGATCAACTAGTCCCTAGGAAACCCAATAGTGGATCATCAACATAAGAATAGACCCACTGAGATCAGCCAAACCCAAACACAGCAGAGGTTAGACAAACCAACTGAGCTCAGTCCAAATTGCAGAATCACAGAATCGTGAGCTAAATCAATGTTTCTAGTGACTAAGTTTAGAGGCAGTTTGCAACATAGCAAAAACTAATTAAAACATCAAGTAAGTGGAGGAACTTTTTTTAAAAAAGGCAGAATAACATTTATTTTATTCCAGCTTAAGTAAATAAATAAAACAATTTTCTTTAAGTAGGGAGAAATAGTTAACTTTGAAATGATAAAAGATAAGCAATAACTACATAAGGCTATTAGATGTCACATATGGTTAGGTTTGAATGTAAAACGTGTCTCTGCTTTGTATTTGTTAGTTTCTGAGTTTCTTTTTAGCAAAGTAATCAGTACCTTTGCTCTAATTACCATTGGAATTAATTGGCAAATGTTTTTTGAAGTTAAAGTAGAAAAAAACCTGAAATCTGGGAATAAGAAAAATCTTCCTGTTCTTCCAACACTACTCTAATCTCTCTAATATTTCTGTTCCTGACTCTCTGGAACAAATTGAAATTGGATACAAAGACAAAACTATACCTTGCTTTTCATTTTGACTTTTCTTCATTGATGAACAGTGCATTATAAAGTCAGAAATATAAGGCTGTTTCTTTCTAAGATTTCATTAAAGATAAGATATTTGAGAGAATGAAGACTATTTTGCTGACTTACCACATCATCTACTTCTAACTGTTAAAAATGAATGACAATAAAATAATGAAAAAGAACTCAGGCCTTATCAATCACAGAGTCATTTAGAATTTTTGTAATTGCTCTTTGAGTCCAAATGATTATAGCTAAACTTTGTCAAAGTAGGAAGATTAAGATTCTTTGAAGTTGCATAAATATAATACCCTATACACTCAAGCCAGCAGAAGCTGCTTCAAAAGGTTAGTAGGGTGAAGGAGCAGGAAACTCAGAATTCAGAAATAATAATATTTTACAATCTGTTAAAATTAGCAAACTCAGTTAATTGGGAGTATAGAGACTTCTCATCTGTGTTCTGAATGTGAAAAGAAAAGCAAAGGGCATTCTTTTCTGGATAGTGACTAAACACAGTACCAAAATATTTCATTTCCTCTAGTCTTGGCTGCAATCTCAAAGTCCATTTCAAGTTGGGGAAGAATACTGATGCTTTTGTCTCTCTCTCTCCTGAGGCCCCACTAAAATTAAAAGCTAGAAGAACATGTGTTGTCTGCAAAGCCTCTCAGTGGAGAGAAAAAGTATGCATTCAACAAAATAAAGAGCTTTTCAAACACTAGTAGAAGACTAGAAATGGCTGAAAAAGAGTTGGTGAGTGGGAAAAGTAGACAAATGCACAGCTTGGAATGCAAAGCAGAGAGATACAGGGGATAAACAGTCACTGCCAACTAGTCTGGAGAAGACATGGAAGGAGATCAGCAGAAAATACATGTAAAAGTCAAATCCGTTGGCATCCATCTACTTGTTGACATTGTGAAAGGATCTAAGATGGTCCCCAAAGATCCTCAGCTCCTGGCATTGATGTCCTTTTGTAATTTCCTCCCCCTGGGCATGGATGGGCTAGACTAACTGCAGCCATGATGAAATGTCACTACTAAGATTAAGTTATCAAAAGTCCATAGCTCCCATCCTAAGTGATTCCCAGATTCTACCCCCAACTCTCCTTCCACTCTAAGATCACTTGCCCTGGGGGAAATGAGCTGTCAGAATTTATGAAGAAGCCCTGTACCCACATGTGAGAGAATAACCATGTCAGTGAACTGGAAAGTGAATTCCCACCCTTCAAACCTTCATATGAGACTGCAGGTTTGGTCAATGGCTCTCACTTCAGCTTCATGAGAGTCCTTGAGACCAAAGCTCTTAGCTAAGCTTTACCCAGATTCACCTAACCCACAAAACGGTGAGAGAATAAATCCTTGTTAGTTTAAGTTGCTAAATTTTGAGACAATTTGTGACACAGGGATGCACAGTTAATATAATCACCTAAAATATAAAATAAAAGCAAACTCCCGAAGCAAAAACAAACTGGCAAGTGAAAATCCAGATCATTTTTCTCTTAAAGTCAAAAATTTGTTCAAAGAAAGGTAAAGCTCTTAGTTTGAATATTCTTTTCATTCTGGTATTAGCATGTCTGCACCACATCTGCCATGTCCAAGGAAAAGTCTATCACTCTACATACTCTGATCACTCTCAACATGAACAGAGTCTCCTGTCAGATTCGAGATCAAGCAGTAACACTAAGGTTCAATAACAGAAAGCACAGATAGGAAATATTTGGGGTGAAAAAGAAAGATTTCATACAGTTGAAAGAATGGGAACTTAAACTGCTGATCCAATAAACACAACGGAAACAAAGAAAGAAAGAAAGATGTTGAGGAACTTTTGGAAAAAAGGGAGACAGGTATAATACAAATACGAAACAAAATAGAATGTCCTGATTATAAGAAATCGATGTGATGGAAGGGATTCCATTTAATCCTGACCCTGAGAATATTCTCCTTTAAGAAGTTCAGGTAATATAATATTGGACCCACAAGAAAATGAAAACAATCTTAACACATAACTGAAACTGGCATTGGACAATATTTACACAGTACTGGGTCACAGAGCACTTTACTGTATTTCTCATAGATAAAATATGCAAGATGTGGTTGTGGCTGCCAAACAGTATGTTAAAGTTAACACCTCTGGAAATATAATGAGATGGTGGGATCTAGAGAAGCTAGTAAAAGAGGTAGGTGTACAATATCTTTATCTTACTAATGTGGATCTCAAGAGATACTGTTGTACATTAATGGAATGAGAAATAGAGATACTATATGTACTATTTAAAGTGACAAAAATGACTAGTATATGAAAAAATTCAGATGAAAAGAAGAAGAGGAAAAAAGATAAAGACCAGGAACTAATCTTCAGTTTTCATTCTGGAGAGTGCATAAATATTATTTTTAAAAGGGATAAACAAATGGAAGTGTAAGTATATTATTTAAAGATATAAAACTAATTACCAAGAGAATTATGAAAAGATATCATCTCTGTGAAGTAAGATGAGGGTGGTGAGGGGTTGGATGGGGCATTGCTACTATTTATTCATGTAGCAATGCAAAGAAATAGAGGAAAACAATAGAATGGGAAAGACTAGAGATCTCTTCAAGAAAATTAGAGATACCAAGGGAATATTTCATGCAAAGATGAGCTCAATAAAGGACAGAAATGGTATGGACCTAACTGAAGCAGCAGATATTAAGAAGACGTGGCAAGAATACACAGAAGAACTATACAAAAACGACCTTCACAACCCAGATAATCATAATGGTATATCACTCACCTAGAGCCAGACATCCTGGAATGTGAAGTCAAGTGGGCCTTAGGAAGCATTACTATGAACAAAGTTAGTGGAGGTAATGGAATTCCAGTTGAGTTATTTCAAATTCTGAAAGATGATGCTGTGAAAGTGCTGCACTCAATATGCCAGCAAATTTGGAAAACTCAGCAGTGGCCATGGTTTTCACTGAAAGTTTTCATCACAGTTTTCATGAAAAGATCAGTTTTCATTCCAATCCCAAAGAAAGGCAATGCCAAAGAATGTTCAAGCTATGGCACAATTGCACTCATCTCACGTGCTAGCAAAGTAATGCTCAAAATTCTCCAAGTCAGGCTTCAACAGTACGTGAACCGTGAACTTCCAGATGTTCAAACTGGTTTTATGAAAGGCAGAGGAACCAGAGATCAAATTGTCAACATCCGTTGGATCAAAGAAAAAGCAAGAGAGTTCTAGAAAAACATCTACTACTGCTTTATTGATTATGCCAAAGTTGTTGACTGTGTAGATCACAATAAACTGTGGAAAATTCTGAAAGAGATGGGAATACCAGACCACCTTACCTGTCTCCTTAGAAATCTGAATGCAGGTCAAGAAGCAATAGTTAGAACCAGACAAGGAACAACAGACTGGTTTCAAATTGGGAAAGGAGTACATCAAGGCTGTATATTTTCACCCTGCTTATTTAACTTACATGCAGAGTACATCATGTGAAATGCCAGCTGGATGAAGCACAAGCTGGAATCAAGATTGCTGGGAGAAATATCAATAATCTTAGATATGCAGATGACACCACGATTATGAAAGAAAGTGAAGAAGAACTAAAAAGTCTTTTGATGAAAGTGAAAGAATACTGAAAGAGCTGGCTTAAAACTCAACATTCAAAAAACTAAGATCATGGCATCCAGTCCCATTGCTCCATGGCAAATAGATGGGGAAACAATGAAAACAGTAAGACCTTATTTTCTTGGGCTGCAAAGTCACTGCAGATGGTAACTACAGTCATGAAATTAAAAGATGCTTGTTCCTTGGAAGAAAAGCTATGACCAATCTAGACAGAATATTAAAAAGCAGAGATGTTACTTTGACAACAAAGGTCCGTCTAGTCAAAGCTATGGTTTTTCCAGTAGTCATATATGGATGTGAGAGTTGGACTATAAAAGTTGAGTGCTGAAGAACTGATGCTTTTGAACTGTGGTGTTGGAGAAGACTCTTGAGAGTCCCTTGGACTACAAGGAGATCCAACCAGTCCATCCTAAAGGAAATCAGTCCTGAATATTCATTGGAAGGACTGATGCTGAAGCTGAAACTCCAATACTTTGGCCACCTGACGCGAAGAACTGACTCATTGGAAAAGACCCTGATGCTGAGAAAGATTGAAGTCAGGAGGAGAAGGGGATGACAGTGCATGAGATGGTTGGATGGCCTCACTGACTTGATGGGTATGCATCTGAGTAAGCTCCAGCAGTTTTTGATGGACAGGGAAGCCTTGTGTGCTGCAGTCTATGGGGTCACAAGGGGTCGGACATGACTGAACAACTAAACTGAACTGATACATACATCATCTTCTAAATCATATTGTCTTATTTTCATGTGCATGTTTTACTGTAATGAAAATAATTTAACAATATTTCCACTTTTTTGCATATACAAATAATACATCAAAGTCTAAAAGTAAATTTGGTCAGAATCCTGCTTTTAGCTTCAGAACTAGTGTAAAAGCGTAGGTTATAATTAATGCTATTACCTGCAATTTGAGGAATCACCCATTTAAATATACTGTATTTTCAAATAACCCACAGAGCAAGACTAACTCCTTCGACATTTCCTAGGTTTTGTCTAGATTTGTCTGTCATCAGGGATTCACTCCACTCCTCAAACTTCATTTAAGTCTTTGTGTCCAATTAGTGTTATGCCAGCATGCCCCTCAAATCTCTTTTAATTTGCTAGTTCATTGTACTTGGTTCTCATTTGAAATAGTCAATTAAAATATCACAGTTAACCCCCAAATGATAAGACACTCCTCAACCTCTGAAAAAGCACGCTATACCCGCTGATCTGTAACCTCTCAGTCAAAACTATCCTGCTTTGCACCCTTGTCTTTTCCACCTCACTGACAGACCTTCCTTCCTGAGCTTATGCGAACGTCAGTAACACAAACTGAAATGAGAATTTGCTTCGTATGTCCTATTCACAACTTTCTCTTAAAAACAACAATATTCTTTGTTTGAAAAGTGTGTATTAACTCCATGTGAAGGAATAACTGTTTTTCCCTTCTTATATGTACCACATTTATTCTCTGCAACTATTGACCAATCCAGGAAAATTCAACACTAGGCAACACTCACTATTTACCTCAGCACTGGGATATGCACTTTATGTGTTCATAATTTATCTCTGCAAGAACTAATTACTTAGTGTCCACTATGCACCAAGCACCTTAGGTGTTGAGCCTGCATAGGGGAATAGGGCATAGGTTTTAACTTTCAGGGGCTTGTCAAAAAGAAACGGAAGTAACATGATAGATAAAGAACTATCTGTATCTACTTATCTGAATGTCTATTTATCTGTTTCTCCAAAGTGCTATAAAACAAGAAATGCATTCTGCTTAGGGGTTTGGGGTAAAGTTTTGAGTGAAATGTAAGGTCTAAAATCATCTCATAACATTAACATTAGCAAAGTTAGATGGCTAGATGGCATCACTGACTCAATGGACATGTGTTTGAGCAAACTCCAGGAGAGGATGAGGGACAGGGAGGTGTGGTGTGCTTCAGTCCATAGGGTCTCAAAGAGTCTAACGTGTCTGAGTGACTGAACAACAGCAAAGAACTTTATAAATGTAAAGTAGAGTCAGTTACTATTAATAAGACCACAGGTGCAAGGGTAGCACAGGATAAAAAGAAGAAAAGAGGACCACTGATGGCAGAGAGGAAAACATTGAAGAGACTGAAAATGGGAAGTTGCATTTTGTTTACTATTGCTAGCATATCAATGATAAATTTCAGATTTCAAATTTGGTGCTTCACACGTTTCTTTTTTTTTCCCCTCTTCTGAATCAACTTTCCAAATAATGTGGAATGCAAAGTCATACTGAGAAGAATATATAAGACAATGAGGCAGTTAAATAAAACACAGACAACTTCAGGTACAAATATAAGGATACGGCTATCTAAAACTATAATGAAAACTCTTACTGTGGATGGTGGAAAGCCTTCACTTCATAACAGAATAGGTGGGTCATTTGGCGGCCTTGTGGTGCCTTATTTTTCATTTGTTGCCATGAGTTGCCATATGGGCTTTGTCTAGAATTATTACTAACAGTTACTTAATGCTGCGCATGGGAAATTCAGGTATAGGTATAGGAAATTCACCACAAAATGTGAAAGAACCTTGATATATCTTTTTTCCTTCTAAAATACAGGCATTAGAACCAGAGAACCTCCCTTTAATGTAATGTGAACACTTTGTATTTTCTTTTGAAAGAAATTAATGTTCCCTCTGGACCCATGGGCACAAGGACTCACAGTATAATCTAGCTCTATACAAAGTCTTTTGATATATATTCAGGGATAGTTACTGTAGAGGTAAGCTAGAGATGCAGGAAATATGAAAACAAGCTTCCCTTAGATGTTCTAGGGCCACGGTTTTCCTGCTGAATTTTTATGACTGGGGTATATTTAGTGGGCTTCCCTGGTGTCTCAGATGGTAAAGAGTCTGCCTGCAATGCGGGAGACCTGGGTTCGATCCCTGGATCGGGAAGATCCCTTGGAGAAGTAAATGGCAACCCACTGCAATATTCTTGCCTGGAAAATCCCATGGACTGAGGAGCCTGGCAGGCAAAGAGCTGGACATGACTGAGTGACTTTCTCACA
This sequence comes from Muntiacus reevesi, assembly GCF_963930625.1. Lineage (NCBI taxonomy): Eukaryota > Metazoa > Chordata > Mammalia > Artiodactyla > Cervidae > Muntiacus > Muntiacus reevesi. Next base: position 70,689,559 of record NC_089251.1, on the reverse strand, counting down.
CACACACACACACACATTTCGTGAAGACCTTGTAAGAGCTGGTTAACATGTTACAGCAGATAGAAACTCCTCACGTGGTTGTTGTCATTGTTCAGTTGTCCAGTTGTATTCAACACTTTGTGACTTCATGGACTGCAGCACACCAGGCCTCCCTGTCCCTCACCATCTCCCGAAGTTTGCCCAAGTTCATGTCCAAGAATAAACATCAACACCTTAGGAATCAGTGAACTGAAATGGATGGGAACGGGGAAATTTAAACGGGGAAATTTAATTCAGATGGCCGTTACACCTACTACTTTGGGCAAGAATCCCATAGAAGAAATGGAATACTCCTCATAATCAAGAAAAGAATCCAAAATACAGTACTTGGGGGCAACCTCAAAAATGACCTCATGTGGTTAGCTCACCAGTATTCTAGGGAATCTGTAATTAAATTTATTTTTTATGCAGCCCGTGGACAGAGTTGATCAAATTCAGGCCCACTTCTCTTATTTGGGATTTGAGTCATCTTGTTGGAATCTATAATGCTTAGAATAGGGTCTAGCACACAGAAGGAAGAAAGGAAAAAAGAAATAAACAGAGAGAAGAAAGAAGAGCGTGGAAGAATGGGAACAAGGTTTCTAAGAAAGGAAAAAATGACCATGTACTTTGTGCCAGACACTATGCTAAGATGTTTGCTCATGTAAATCAAGCTGACACAAAGAACCTATCATCACAATAAGAATGATTTTAAAGTTCCCTTTATCACTGTTTCATAATTCACTCCATATAGTCATCCAACATTGAGTTCAAGCAGTATCCACACTTCCTCAACCACGTGGTATTTATTATGTGGAAAGACAGAGGTGATTCTGCTCACCCACATGCCTCTCAGGGAAATCTCCAGATCCCTTAACTAGGAAAATCAATCCTAAAAGAGGACAAAAGGGGTCTGCGTCACCAGCTATCCTATCAAGCCTACAGACTGGAATGATAACATTTATTTTAGAAGTTTTCCACAGAGTGTGGGTAATTTCAGATCCAGGGCAATGTCTAGCACATTGCCAACACTCAGGACATGTGAAGTAATAAAAGTGTGTTACTTCAAAACACTTGCTATTAAAAAAAAAAAAAAGACTAAAATATCTTCTACCCTTTCAACTCTGTTTCAGAGTTTCAGTTGTGTGAGTGATACTGTTAATAATATATGCCCATCTGTTACGGACAAAAGCTTTGTTCTTGTTGATTTAGTTGTTGTTCCTGTTCAGTTGCTCAGTTGTGTCCCACCCTTTGCTACCCTATGTAATGCAGAATGCCAGGCTTCCCTGTACTTCCCTATCTCCTGGAGTCTGCTCAAACTCATGTCCACTGAGCCAGTGATGCCCGTTGATTTACGGCATTTTATAATTCATGCACGGTTTCTCTACACATCCAAGAAGTAGTTGACTCCTGTCATACAGGTCTGTATCTCTAGGTGCTACACCTTTATCCTCAAGAATACAATACTTTGCAAAGTGTATTTTATATGTTATGTACACAAAAGATATTTACTAACTCATAATTTTAAATAAAAGTACTGCAGATTTACAGGCAACATATATTATGGTTGAAAATATTAGGTTAGCCAAAAAGTTCATTTGCATTTTTCTGTAACATCTTACAGAAAAAGCTTGAGGTTTTTGGCCAACCTCATAAACAACTTAATAAAAACAAATGTACACTATTTTTGTTTTGATTATCATTTACTATGCTAACTGAAGAAACTATTGGTTAATACTTGTGTTATTCGTCTGCTTGAGATTCTACATAAAAAGAATAGCCACGATGAGAAGACAGTGTTTCGTAAGTACTATAAAAGGCAGATGAATTAGCTAAATCTCCTCTTAAAGCTCGAATTGCATAATACTACATATTTTTTGTTGTTGTTGTTGAACTTTTCAGCGATGTTAACTGGTAAGAAAACCTAATATAGGCACTAAATAATGAAAATTGAAGAACTCATATAGTACCCAAGGAAATCTATAGATTCAGTGCAAACCCTGTCATATTACCAATGGCATTTTTCACAGTATTGGAACAAAATTTTTAAAAATTTGTATGGAAACACAAAAGAACCTGAATAGCCAAAATAATCTTGAGAAAGAATAGATCTGGTAAGTCATGTGCCCTGGTTTCTACAAAGCTACAGTAATCAAACCAGTATGGAACTGGCACCAAAAGGGGTGCATAGACTAGATACTATAAAACTCCTAGGAGAAAACTTAGGCAGAATGCTCTTTGACATAAATCACAGCCATACTTGTTTTGGCTCCATCTCTTAGAGTAATGGATATAGAAACAAAAATAAGGAAATGGGACCTAATTAAGCTTAAAAGCTTTTGCACAGCAAAGAAAACTATAAACAAAATGACAAGACAACTTAACAGAACAGGAGAGAGTATTTGCAAATGATGTGACCAATAAGGGATTAATTTCCAAATTATAAAAGCAGCACATGCAGCTCCATAAACAAACAAACAACAACAACAACACCTTCAAAACATGGCAGAAGACCTGAACAGACTTTTCTCCAAAGAAGATATACAGATGGTCAACAGGCACATAAAAAGATGATCAACATCACTAATTATTAGAGAAATGCAAATCAAAACTATGAGATACCACCTCACACTGGTCAAAATAGCCATCATTAAAAATATCTATAAATAACAAATCCTGGAGAGGGTATAGAGAAGAGAGAACCCTTGTATACTGCTGGTGGGAATGTAAATTTTTGTAGTCACCATGGAAAACAGTATGGAAGTTCTTTAAAAAGCTAAAGATATAATGCCATGTGACACAGCAATTTCCCACTCTTGGCCATATATCCATAAACATGAAAACACTAGTTTGAAAAGATACATGCACCCAATGTCCATAGTGACACTACTTAACAATAGACAATACATAGACACAACCTAAAATGTCCATTGACAGATGAATGGACAAAGGAGATGTGGTATACATACATACAATGGAATATTACTCAGTCATAAAAAAGAATGAAATAATGCCATCCGCAACAAAATGGGTGGGCCTAGAGATGATCATAATAAGTGATGTAAGTCAGACAGAGAAAGGCAGATATCACACGATAGCACTTAGATGTGGAATCTATTTTTAAAAGGATTAGCTTATTTACAAAGCAGAAATAGATTCACAGACACAGAAAGTAAATTTATGGTTACCAAAGTGGAAATGGAGGGGGAAGGATAAATAAAAGTTTAGGATTAACAAATATACACAACTACATATAAAATAGATAAGATAAACAACAAGGACCTACTGTATAGCACAGGAAACTATATTCAATTATCTTGTAATAACCTATAATGGAAAAGAATCTGCAAAAGTATACTGTATATCAATTCTACTTGCATAAGATATTATTAGAGAGATTTAAATTTAATCTTGGTATCAGTTTAGTAAAATAAACCTACTGTTTTATATATATTATCAAAGAAAAAAGCATTGTTAACATACATGCATGCATACACAATTTTCTTATTCCAGATGATTTGCCTCCTCCCCTTCCTTAACAAAATAATTATTGCATGTAAAAGAGGAATAAGCCAAAAGGTATAACATAAACATACCTATGTACTTGCAAGTCAGATTATTATGGTACCAAGAATTCATAGTATTGACTAAAGTAAAGACAAGAAGATAAGGTTATTTTATTGCTACTTTAAATATAACTCATTATTTAATAAAAGGAGAAGGAAATGGCAATCCACTCCAGTATTCTTGCCTGGAAAATCCCATGGACAGAGGAACCTGGTAGGCTACAGTCCATGGGGTCTCAAAGAGTCGGACACGACTGAGCAACTTCACACCTGACACCTGACTTAATAAAAAGTAATTCCTTTGTCCTCAACTGAGACTTAAAATATCAAGAATGGTGACAATCTCACCAGTCCTTTCTGAGAAAATGCTCACTGAATTTACTGTCACATATTCATTAGATACAGGGTCTTTAATCACTCCATTTCTCCCAAATGGTATCAAAAGAAATTATATCAAGAATCATAAATCCAATTTAGTCTAAGTCACAGCTGGAAGTACTTGATGTTTTTCATATCCACACTGAAAAAAGGGTATAACTTGAATTTTTAATCTCCTTAATCAAGACATGTTATTGAGGACAATTACAGAAGTCATATTTTCAATATTCAGCACCATACTATGAATGAGTTTCTGTCTGAGAACAGCTGGAAAACAGGTCTAGGAAATTTCTGGGCTGCTCAGTCAATAGTAATTTCTGTTGGGAGTGGTGGTGGTTGGAGGTTGAGTAAAACAGTGCCGGTATGGGGATCAGTGGACAGTTCACTTTGCAGTATATTTAGTGTTCACGGTCCCCTCCCACTAAAGGCTAGTGACAACTCTCCCCCTGAATCACTTCCTGCCTCCCACTGCTTTTCAACATGCTTGTAGGGGAATGGTGCTGCCTCCCTGTGGAAAACACATTCAACAGAGAATTCAGCTCAGGATGCGTGCATGCGTGTGTGCGTGCTAAGTGGCTTCAGTCCTGTCCGACTCTTGGCGACCTATGGACCCTAGCCCACCAGGCTCCTCTATCCTTGGGATTTTCCAGGCAAGAATACTGGAGTGGGTTGCCATGCCCTCCTCCGGGGAATCTTCTGGATCCAAGGAACTAACCAGCATCTCTTACGTCTTTTGCATCGGCAGGTGGGTTCTTTACCACTCATGCCACTTGGGAAGCCCCTTCAGCTCAGTATGTGCCATGCAATTGACGCTTTGATTCAGAAACAGCGATTCAGAGCTATTGTTTTCAAGGGCGAAGAAAATATTTTAAAGGTAAGAAAGATGCTTTAATTCATACAGTGTACTTAAGGAATGCTTTTCAAACATAACTATCATTTGTATAATGGTTACATGTGTCAGGCATTATTTTTTACTTCTTTTCATTTTAGGGTGAACCATAATGAAAAAAAAATTTTTTTGACAATGAAAAATTGTCAAATAGCTGTGACTGTATATAGTTCTCATATGATAGTGACTCTTTAATCCTCACAATAAGTTTATGACACCATCATCCCCATTTTATAGATGGGAAGCAGCGATACTGAGAGGCTAACTTGCCTAAGGAACGCAGCCAGTATATGGGGAAAGTAAGACTGAGATTTAAGTATGCATTCAGGCTTTTGGAGTTATTGCCCTTGACCCCTGCACAATACTACACCCATAACAGCCTCGTCGGTGCTGCCTCTTCAGACTGTCAGCTCTCAGAAGGCAGAAGCAGACTGGGAGAGGTTGGAAGAGCATGAAGGATAGAAACAGGTAGGTGAACAATGGAGAGGGCTTTGCAGGCAGAGAAGAGAGAGGTGAGAAATAGCAGGACCTCTGGAGGTTTCTATTAGTAGTTCAACAGATCAGAGGAAGTGGGTGTGGAGAAGAATGGAGATAAAATTTTCTAGTGAGGCAGACAGGAGGCTAGCTATCTAGCCTCCAGAAGGATGGACCCTGATGATCATTCAGGGAATCTGCTCTTTATCTTAAATACTCGGATGTATTAAGGCTCATATCTGCATTTTCAAAAAGAGAAGCCTGATTCCTAGGTAGAGATCACACTGAACTAGTCAAGAATATGTGAAGGCAGGAAATGGTGAGATTCCGAACAGAGGCCAGGCTCAAGGGCAGAGGACCAGCTCACCTCAACATACTCTGAAAAGAAGCTGGCTGCATAGCCTTGAGGAAGTTATTTAGTTTCTTTGTGCCTCAGTTTTCTCAGGTGTGGGATAAAAATAATAATATCAAGCTGTATTCCCTGAGTCATTTGTTCCTCACTCATAAATATTCTCTAGGATTTGCTTACTCTTCTTATTTGATTAACAAGACACTTATTAGCGTCTTGTGTCCTTAGGACCGCAGAGGGCAGGACACACACAGGTCACCCCCACCCTGTTCTGGGCTCAGGGGATTCTGCTCCACACTGCTTTGGAGGAAGAGCCTAGTCCCTGGCATGTGGCAAGGGGTCCGCTCACAGTGACTCTAAGTGGGGAATGGGGCTGGGGTGGGGCGGGGGAGGTGATACTGATGAGGGTTGAAGTTTGCTTGATAGGTGACATGAGCTAGACTCCTTACTGATAAGTCTGGGACCTAGGGTACCCGGGTGTTGCTCATTCCAGGTCTGCACTGCCAGCACGTAGGAATCCCAAGATTCAAGAGATGGGTTTTCCAACAGGAAGAGTCATCTGGAGTCCCGATTCACCCATTTGCTGAGCTGCCACTGACGCTAAGCGTACCCCACCCATCCTCTTCCTGCCCCTCCATCTGGACCCGCACTTTCTGCCTCCACACTGAGGGCACACAGCAGATCCTGTAGGCTCTGACAGTGCCATGTCTGCCTTCCTGGGTAACCCCACCCACCTGGACCAGGTCCTCGCCCCGGATCTGAGAGGAGTATATCGGAATTTTAATCTACCAATGTTCTTTTATAATTGATGCCGTATCACTGATAGTCTCTGCATGTCTATTCATAAAAGATTCCCTTTTGCTCCCTTCCCCAACTCACAAACATCCCACTCCTCTCTCTTCTTTTCCTATAGAACCTGACACCCGATGTATGCTGTTTTATGGTTTACTGTCCATCTCCCTTAACTAGAATGTGAGCTTGGTACAGAAGAGCCTAATTTTACTCAATACTATATTTCCAGTGACTAGAACATCGTCTGGTATTATGAGAAAGTGTCTTGTGACCATGTGCTAAGTGAACAAATGGATTGATGGCGGGATGGATGAATGAAAGAATGGATATTTTTGTCTAGAACTAGCCTTGTCCAAGGATGTCTCAAAAGCCAAAATTGCATCCACCAAGAGAATACATTTTCATCCAGTGAAACCTCTAGATCAGAAAGAAAATGCACTGGACATAATAATTCTTAAAATAAACTCTTTAAAATGTATATATCCATCGGATGGAGAGGGAGATGGGATGGGGGACCGGGATGGGGAATACGTGTAACTCTATGGCTGATTCATATCAATGTATGACAAAACCCACTGAAAAATTTAAAAAAAAATAATAATAAAATAAAATGTATATATCCTAGAACTTTTGTTTACCAGTAATGAGGGGAAAAACACCTTTTAAATAGCAGTGCTTATCTACTTAAAAATTACAATGAATTATACTTTTCTTCCTCGGCACCATTAGTTTCAGAAGAACGTGCCTTTGTATATATTTTCAAATCTACACCCAAGTGTTTTTCTTTTCACTATGCACTAAAATTTGCAGTTAAAATGTACGTTAATTTAAGTAAATTCAGCAGAATGATTAGACTAGGGAAAATAAAATTAATTATTCATGTCACCAGTAGTTTAAAATGCAGAGTGGTTATCAGGAACACACATAATTATAAGTAATGCAGTTATTTCTTAATAATGAAGCCACAGCTAAGGTTAATTAATATTTTTAATAAAAAATAAAATTTTGCTCTTTGAAGTTACAAAATGTTTTTTGTTAGCTTTAGATATTTTTCATGGAAATATGTGTGCACTCTGCTTACATTTTTCAAACAAATAGCATTAATTTTTTATGAGCCTCTCCAAAGCTGCCAGGAAGCAATAGCAGTGTCCAACACATTCAAACACTTTTTTTGTTTATACACTAATTTGGATTCTTTTTGGAACATTCTACAGGAACCAAATACCAATGAGTTCAGTAGGAAGTGAATATATATGTCCTGACAACCTACCAATGGTTTAAAATCCTCAATAGCACCTTTTCTTGAGTAGATTTGCTACCTTTACTCTGAATAAAATCTAACTGGAACCACTAACTTGTTCCAGTACATTTCACTCATACTTACTGATTCTGCCCCAGTCTGTAATTTAATTTCTTTCTAAGAGTTGGAAACTATAGTCCCTCCAGTCAAAAGCCAGAATCTCTCAAAGTCTTATTTCTCTCCTTTTTTAAGGTTTTTGAAATGAGATGAAAAGAAGATGAAAAACACTATGGATTCTTGAGATCAGGTAAGGAGATCAGAGTCAGTTTCTACTCTGAGTGTAAAAGACAGGGTTTCTCTATTTATTATTCTTATGAGGAATGATTTTCTTGCAAAGACAGATTTTAAATATGTTGTCAAAGTAGAGCATAATACAATTTGTGGACCAAACTGGGATGCTTTTGAGAGTCAAAAAAGGATTCTATTAATAATTACATTGATATACCACTGGGTACATGGGGCTTTCCTGCTGGCTCAGTGGTAAAGAATTCACCTGCCAAGCAGGAGACATGAGTTTGATCCCTGGGTCAGGAAGATTCCTGGGGAAGGAAATGGTAACCCACTCCAGTATTCTTCTCTGGGAAATTCCATGGACAGAGGAGCCTGGCGGGCCACAATCCATGGGGTTACAAAAGAGTAAGAAATAACTTGGTGACTAAACATGAACAATACAATTCAAGAGATGCCTAAACCCACTTATTTTAGAGAGATAGCAAGCAAGGCCAGAGTGCAGCGAGGTTAACCATCTTGTCCAAGATACTCACAAAGATAAGAGGTTGTATTGAAACTGGAAATCTGTAGCTGTGATCTTTCTATTACACCATACCTTCTATAACCAAAAGGCAATACCATGGATCCATATTGTCTACAGTATGTAAAGAACTTATAAAATATTCTTAATGGAAAGAACACAATGTTGCATAATATGATATAAAGCATAGACCAAAAGAAATGTCAAAATCTTGATCTCAATAGAAACAATTTCCTTTCTTTACAAACTGGCAATCAAAGGGAATTAATATTGTCCTTTGCATGTTAACTTGCTTTAACTCATTTACATAAAGCTACGTATACATTAAGGGCTTGGCCGGTGACTCAAGACGGTAAAGATTCCACCTATAATGCAGGAGACCCAGGTTTGATCCCTGGGTCTGGCAGGTTCCCTAGAGAAGAGAATGACTACCCACACTCCAGTATTCTTGCCTGGATAATTCCATGGACAGTGGAGCCTGGCGGGCTACAGCCCATGAAGTCGCAAAGAGTTGGACATGACTGAGCTACTAACACTTTTTTCACATATACATCATAGATTGCCATATTATTCAGACGAGCAGGGAACACTTAGCCATCAGAGATCTTGCGTGACACTTTTGCCTCCAACCCCAAGAAGGAAGCTCTCAGCATCCTGAAGAACTTTATACTGTCAAGAGTTTGCAAATATTCACTTTCTGAGATTATCCTTATAGAAAGTTTCTCTTTGTTAGGATGAGTGGGTCTTATGGAAACATTTAGATACTAAATATCATAAGCAAAATAACTTTTTGTGAATTTTATATAGTCCATATTAAAAAGTAGTACTAATACTGTCATATTCATATTTTTAAAAGTCATTTAATCAGAAGGATTGGTAAATGTATCCATTACTTCATGACATAGATCATGTCTTTCTAAAGTAAATATCAGTCTTAAAATTGATCACTATCAAGAGAAGAAAAACTTTTTTTTCTTTTTAAAGCATATTTACTTTTAAATAGGAATGTAAACAGAATCTTATGGGATGACATTTTGTGAATTCTCTTTTATATTCTTTGTCTCCGTGAAAACTGAAAAATACATTTCTCTCCACTACTTGCCCTGCAGAATGTCTGAAAAAACCTCATCTCATCTATCTGAAATGAATCCAATTTAATTCTGCTTGCCAAAAATCTGTTTCTATAGTTCTGAAACATGCAATCACCCTAAGGTACATAGGCACTGTAACTTAAAGTGGCTCTGTGTTATCACCGAGGAAAATACACGTTGATTGAGAAAACAGCCCAGTATGGCTTTTGAAAACTAAATGACCCTCCCTGGCATACAACTGATTAAGACAGTTGATAAAAGCAGGCAGTTATGGCCACTGTGGAAGGAAGATGCCTCATCCAACCTGCAAAAATGGGTCAAAGGTTACAGTCTTAGACTGAGCATTACAAATCACTTTCCTATTGAAACTTCCAAGACTGATAATTCTAGCAAACACTTAAATTCTGTATATATCAATAATTTCTTTGTAGTTGGAGGGCAGTTAAAAATCAATTGTGAAGTAAAGAAAATTCACAACAAATTAGCCTGCTATTCAAAAACAAGCAATTTGATTTCTTCCCCCATAGTCTCTCTTTCATACATTCACATCTTATTACCTGTAATCACAGACATATCCTCATGAGAGAACTTTAAAAGCTTTCAGTACAACTTTAAAACACTGTTGCCACAATTGAATATTTGTAGTATATTAATACAAATTAGTTAATTGCTACTATTGGTCTGTTGAAATCGGATCTAAAATATCTATTTTTTAATGAACCTAGTAATCTTTTATTTAAGTCAATACCTCCTCAAATGAACCAAGTAATCACTAATTGATTAGATTATTTACTTCCATAAACCATTGCTATTTTTAAACATACTATAGCTTATAATAGAGAGTCTTTCCATTGGCAATTAATGGGCAGTTAACTATTTTCCTTTTACATTAGTTAATATTATAAAATGCATAAATTTTAATTTCTTCATTTCTAGATGTTTAACTTGTAAATGAAATAGCTATTTTACACATATTTTCTTAATAAACAATTTCTTACTACATAGCAAGTACTATTAGATAAAGCATGTTAAAATGAGGCTGATACTTCTTTATTGGGGGATATATCTGGTTTACCTAAGAACTTAAGCAGCTGCAATTTCATTAATGATGAAGACTTCTGAGGGGAAAAAATCTGGTTAATTAAATTTTTATTCACAAGAATGTTTCAAAAAAAAAAAAAAAAAAAGAATGTTTCCAATTCTAAATGTCCTAGAATATCCTCTTCTGAATTACTTTGCTTAAAGGAAAGAGTTTATCATTGCTCTGTGTTTGGTTTTCCTATATCAGATTTGCCTTAATAACCCACTTATTGTTAAATAAGCCATACACAATAAACACAACAACAAATCATTAGTGAAGTAATATCTTCATTGAATTGTACAGTTCCTGTACTGTGTGACATTTAAAACTTTTTTTTCCCAAAAAATTTAGACAAGATTGAAAAATAAGCTCAGTGAATATTTTGGGTGAGGGCAGTTAGCCACATAATGTACAAAATATGTTGGCCCAAGACAGTTTTTAAATACCATATTTTGGGTCTTCGTACTCAGATAAACTAATAGCGCATTTTTCCTACCAACAGTAGAAGAGTAGACTTATCATTCATGACAAGATCCACATGCCTTCCAATTCAAACTTTTCAGGCTTCAAAATACAAGTGCTGTAGGTAATTTCTTTTTTTAAATTTTCAAAACTTGCTTTTATTTAATTTTGATGAAGTTTTGAGCTTGAACAAGGTCTTTCAGATACTTCATTAATTTACTTGTTCATTTAACTTAAAAAGTGAAAACCGTGTATAATGCTCAGACAATCCCCTTAGCTTGGTCTAGACCAAGGTTTCTGGATCAAGACCATCAGCCTAGCCACACACAAACCAACACAAAGTTTGTCAGAGTTCACAAGCCACAAACCAACATTTCATCTTCAAATTGAATCCATTATATTAAGCAAGTCTCAAAAAAGCCATAATGACTGAGATCAGAAGTAATACCATTCTAGAAAAGACACACACGCAGAAAAGTCCACTTTCATAGTCACAGATTCAAAATGAAGAAATGAAATCCAGGTGCTCACCTGGCTAACGGGTTCTTTCGTAGGGGGCTTTCCTCTTCTGGCTGTGCTGGCAGCCAGGGTCGTGGTGGTCTCCATGATCGACGTGGACATCTCTGACTGCATGGCAGTGGCTGTCGACTCAGTTGTCATAGAGGAAGGCACTTCACCAACCAGTCTCACATTTCCCACTATGGCGATGTTGGCATCATTTTCGGCTGCCATATTCAGAACTTTCAAGCCATTGTAGTAAAGCCCAGAGAGCTGACCCTGGAAGGGCTGGCCCTGCTCTTTCCCGCCAATTATTATGGTTGCTTGGCTATTGAAGATTGTGAGCTGACGCCCTGTAAAAATAATATTACATACATGCAAAAATGTTGATTGTGAACTCTACATTCTATAAAGGATGATAAAACAGATCTTTCATGGGGTGGATAATGAGAGCAATAAACTATAAGAAAGGCATTTGACTCATAATTCATTGCTTATAAATGAGGTGTCCATGAAATGCATAATCACTGGCAAATACTTATAAACTCTCAACTTATTGTTAATGTAGTGCCTTTGCTAAAAGACCAATCAAAGATATATATTGTAAATCAATTTTCAGTGGATCACTTTCTCTTTTACCTCAAGATCTTAAATCTAAATTGATAAATTAAAAATATGTAAGATATCTAACATTTCAAGTATTTGTTGTTCTAAAATTACCACTGGCAGAAACTAGTCTATAGCAGCTGAAATCTAATTTTAAATTTATGGCAAAAATTTCATAATTCACATAATGGCCACATGTATCCATATGCTCTTCTTTAGAAATGTTTAGTTTTTTGAATGCAATAGTCCATTGTTATTTGAATTATTCTACTTTTCTGGCAAATACACTGAAAAGAAACACATGGTTTACACTGAGTGTGTCAGAGACAAAACAAAGAAACAAAAAATCCAAAAAGATTTTTCTGATTGGCTTTCAGCAAGTCTATTAAAACAAAACAAATGAAAAAAACACATAGCTTCAGATGTAAAAAGCGACTTCAGGAATGATACACAAACCAATGGAGAAATTATGGCACATTTCCATCAAACAGCAATCCTCAGCAACAGTACCAAAATCATCAAATTGAGTATCCAGTTTTAGCAGATTGCTCTCTGTTCATAAAAAGCATGCACACAACTTTAAGTTCAGTTTTAATTAGGACTTGTTCCCAAATGCTCTTAGAAGGTTGTAAACGTTAAAGGGACTTCATTTTGACTGGCAATCCATATTGCCCACTATTTAAGATGCCTAGAGTTTAAAACCAAGAGTTTTTTGTTTGTTTGTTTGTTTGTTTTTCAGGACCATAATAAAGATATCAGAACTACATATATTTTAGTTAATAATTTAGAGGCTGGAACATGTAATATAATCTATGAATGATTTATCATTTTGGGTTAATGCTTGCTGTGAGTACCTTCATAGATTGAGTTAGTGGATTATATTTAACAGTCCCTTTAACCTTAAGTTAACAGGGTAAGATTATTAAACAGCTGGTACGTCTAAAAATGTATAGAAAGTATTATACAAGGAATGCAAATATTACTATCTACATTTTACTGTTTTAAATCTGTTTTTAATTTAGTTTTACGGAAAATTTATTTTTTATGTTTATTAGTGTTACAATGAAGTACTACTTGGTTATGTTCAAATTATTTTTTTATTTGAAGTTTTAATCAATGTTTTTTACCTTTGTCGAGTAGCCATTCATCAACTACTCGACCAAGTCGATATGGAATTCGCTGTCTAGCAATCGCCAGGCGCTCGTTATCATTGTTTCCTTTAAAGTTTAAAGAGACATTTCATTGGTTAAAATCTGTAAGGTCAAAGGTTAAAAGTTAATACTTAAAGCTTGAGCTATACAGTTGCCACATGATTTTTTGAAATTTGGAATTTTAAAAAGTTCTACCTAGAACATTTCATGTTTCAGACTTGTCATTCATTCATTTATTTTATTTTAGCAAACAAAATTATTCCTATGTTAATTGAAAATTAGAAATCTGCATTTGAGCTAGGTTATTAAAACTTATGTTATAGACAGACCCGAACAACCAATTTAAACAGCATATAATAGCTTTACAAAAAAATGACCGTTGATCTCAGGGTTTTGTCTTTTTGATGTTTCTTATTAACTAGTTAAACATGTTCAGGTGAAACAGGTTTAAGTTTTCAAAATACATTCAATCTCTTATTCCAGATTAGTAATTTATGAACACCAAACTTAATACCATCTTTGGCACACTGAAGCATCTAAAATAGGCCTCTCATACTTTATGTCCTATTCAGAAAAGAGAAATTCTTACTCATCTCCTTTAAGGAAACCACAAAGTCCGAATAGTTCTTCTTTATTCCACAGAAATTGGCTTATCAACCACTTGGACATCATAAGGGAATACATCTTGCATCATCCAAATATGTTATGATAGGAAAAGGCTTTGACAAAAGTGACTTTATTTGAGTGTCCTTCAGTTTCTTTTAAAGCTTGACATGCTGAGGCGTATAACATTTGAAAAATAATTATATACTCAAATATTTGCTTTTTATTAAACTATTCTAAAAAAGGCATGATAGCTTCAGGAACAAACACAAACCACAATAGTGGTCTGTATTCATAGCTCTAAACTATGTAGGAGCCTTGATTCTTTGAACAAAAAATTAATCTGATAAAAACATAGTTTAAAATGACCTTGAATAATGCCTGCAAATAGATGACTGTTTTCCCGATCTATAAAGCACTTAGGAAGAATCTAGGCTTCCATCTCAGCACTCAATTGTGTATATTGCCAGAAGTTTTTCTATTCTATGAAAATTAGTTAACATGGAATCTTGCACTAAGGAATTTTAGTAATAGCTCAGATGGGAACTCAGAGGTGAAAGAAATGATGAATGGTAGTACTGCCCATAGGAAAAGACTAGAGCATTTTACTGGGAAAGATAAAAGATATAAATTTTCTTACATTTAGAATAATTAATATGTTTCCTTGGGCTAGTCTTATTGTACACTATACTTACCACAAAAACCCCCCCATGATATTGGTCACATACTTTTAGAGAAAGAGAAAGAACTATCATTTAGACTCTATCAATTTGTCTTCTGAAGTTTTACATGAGTGAAAATATTTCATACATTAGTATTTAATTGAAAGTGCAAATCTCAAAATGGAATCACATATACAGCTTTAAAAAAGCACATATGTATTTCTCTGTATCATGAAGTTGTTAAAATGTTAGAATATTTTTTCCTATGGGAACATATATTGGTATATTGATAATTTTCTAAAAAGGATAATATAGCCTAAATTCCAAATCTATCTTCATTTTCAAAAAGTGTGTTCAATTTACATTCCCTTTTGTGTGCCTATATACATATATATTTGGAAAAATATACTAAAATTTAATATTGGTTGTCTTATGGTAGCACGTTTATTGATGAATGTGTTTTTGACATATATGATTTATGTAATGAACATGCTTATGTACATAATTTGATAAACTATTTTCAAAAACACATAATCTTTGCTCTATGGACTTCTTTGTTGACCAACACGCATACCAATTTACACTGGCATAATTCTCCTGACAACTTTATAATTATGTAGCTCTTTGTCCAAGTTTTCATGCTAGTGTGTTCCCATCATCAGAAATGATTTAAACTTCCCTCAGACACCACCCAAGTCCAGACTGCAAATCACCTCTTGCCAGTTACTACTACAATATACTAATAGATCTCTCTGGATCCTCTCTGCAATCAGTCCCACCCATTCTCCACACTGACAGCCACTACCCAATCATGCCACTTGTCTATTGTAACCTGCTGTTGCCTTTAGGATAAAATATCAACCAACATGATGAGGTTTATGAGGACTTCCATGATCTGGTCTCTTCCCACCTCCCCTATCTCATCTCATAGTGGTCACTGCCTTGCTCTCTTCTTTCCATCCTCATGGAAACTGAGACTTCTTTCAATTCTTCTAAAGCCCTCCTTTCACCTCTGGACTTCTTCACTTGTACTCTCCTCTACTTGAGTTCCCTCACTCCCATCCCATTCTCATCTTTCCTTAGCCAAACATGATTCATTAAGGGAGTCTTCTTGGCAGGAACATTAGTTCTCAGGAGGTCTTCACAGACACTCTCAAGTTAAATCAGGACACTTCAATAAATACTTTCCTCGCACTTGATATATGCCCTATAGAAATTAAGAACTGACCTTGCAATTGCACATTCAATAACTGTTTTTTCTCTAAACTCTGAAATTCCATGAGATCAGGTATTATTTGTAGTGATTACTGTTGTGTTCTCAGTGTGTGCACAATACCTATCATACAAACTCCAAAGCAATGTTTGTAGAATGAAGTAATAAAGGAAATCTTGTTTTATATTCTGATAGCTTCCGTGGCACCATTATCTCATCTTCACAGGCTAACAACATTCACAAGAAAGCAAACACTTGTGCCCAGAGGATAGACTGCATGTAGCTAAGCTTCTCTTTGTACTTTTCAAAGGAAACATTTCAATTATAATTTTAGGTCTTTAATGATTTGAACATCCATTTAGTCAATCAGTTCATTATTTTTTAATAATAACTGCCCCGTACCACAAAGTAGATAATCATAGTTATCATTAGCAGGGAAAGTAGAGAGAAATCTTCCCAGGTGACTCAGTGGTAAAGAATCTACCTGCAATGCAGGAAATGCAGGAAACACAGGAAACATGGGTTCGATCCCTGGGTCGGGAAGATCCCCTAGAGGAAATGGCAACCCAGTCCAGTATTTTTGCTTGGAAAATCCCACGGACAGATGAGCCCAGTCAGGTTACAGTACATAGGATTGCAAAGAGTTGGACATGACTGAGCATACACACACACACACACACTCAAAGTAGAGAGAAATGTCTTACACAATACAGATGGAGGGAATAGATGGCTTTTGAATGATTTTGAAAAGAGTGCATAAAAACACACGAATACATACATACACATGCATACACACATAGAGTTTGCCCTCATACCTTTAACTGGCACCCACAGAACAATTAGCATGATTGCTATAGCACAATTTAAATCAGCAATAGCTTTTGAAGATTCTTGATGAGACTCAGCTTAAAACAACAACAACAAAACACTCAATTCCCAATGAATAGCAAAGAGGTGATCTAACAAGAAGAAAAAATTAGAGTAGGCAGCAGAGATAGGTATAAAATCACACAATGATATTTAAGAAAGATAGCCATACAAATGGGGTCATACAATCCTATAACCCTCAAATTTCAGATGCCTTTTAGTTGATAATAATTTTTAAATTGGAATATTTGATTTTGAAATCCAATTTGTTGTTGTTCAGTCGCTAAGTCATGTTTGACTCTTTACGGCCCCACAGACTGCAGCACACCAGGCTTCCCTGTCCTTCACTATCTCCCAGATTTTGCTCAAACTCATGTCCATTGAATTGGTGACATCATCCAACCATCTCATACTGTCATCCCCTTCTTCTCCTGCCTTCCAAGGACAGACTTTATTCTTGGTGTAATGGATAGGAAATTAGATGGTGCTTACTTCACTATATGTTGACTTTATTCTCTAAATTCTTTGTTCTACTAGAATAAAAAATTAATGTCTTTTCTTCAAAAATAAATATAAATACATTCAGTTCAGTTGCTCAATCATGTCCAACTCTTTGTGACCCCATGGACTGCAGCACGTCAGGCTTCCCTGTCCATCACCAACTCCCAGAGCTTGCTCAAACTCATGTCCAATACATTATTGACAAAGACACATCTAATTACAGTAGAGTGACAATATCCTTCTAACAGATGATTCCCAAACTCCTTCTAGTAGTGGGTAAGGAATAGCTCAGACTGTTTTAGTTTGCTAGGAAAAAGCCCACACTTTGCCTCTACGTCATGATTTTCATTAACAAGTGGAACATGAAGTCATAAATTAGGTATATTATTCTAAGATATTGGGCTTCCCAGGTGGCATTAGTGGTAAAGAACACACCTGCCAATGCAGGTAAGACGCTAAGAGACCTGGGTTTGATCCCTGGGTTGGGAAGCTGCCCTGAAGAAGGAAATGGCAACCCACTCCAGTTTTCCTGCCTGGAGAATCTCATGGACAGAGGAGCCTGGCGGGCTGTATGTCGTCCATAGGGACACACAGAATCGGACTGAAGCAACTTAGCGGCAACATTCTAAGATATTGCCCTAAATGCATTTCATCCCTTTAGAAACTCATGGTGCTATATTATTTACAACATATTCAGTAACTCTGTGTGATTGTGTTAATTTTATTTAATCTTTTCCACATTTTGGTATACTTCTAAATTTTACATGCAATATAAAGGACATAAAAACAGCCCATTTAATCAGGAAAGGTCAAAGATAAATATCATTTCTGATGACCTTTTCTTTTCTTTGGAAAGTGTTGAGATTTGATACCAAGTGTGTTGGGATGCAGAAATATTACATGGGCTTTCTCTGGACAGTCAGAGGTTGCAGGTTTATACTGATAGAAGATATTTTTTACAAAGAAAATGTATCTGAAAATCCAAATCAAGTCAAAGGTGAGAAGCAATTTTCATCTTCAAGTATCCTAAGTCCAAGGTGAGAATCAAACAGTAATGACCCACTTATCTAAGACTTTCTCATTTTGGAATTATAAAAATGGTCCAAGTAGAGTTTTCA
The DNA here is from genome assembly GCF_963930625.1 of Muntiacus reevesi. Taxonomy (NCBI): domain Eukaryota; kingdom Metazoa; phylum Chordata; class Mammalia; order Artiodactyla; family Cervidae; genus Muntiacus; species Muntiacus reevesi. Next base: position 70,671,189 of record NC_089251.1, on the reverse strand, counting down.
ACTTTTTAAAAAGCATGCAAATCAACTGCAGCAATCTATCGGGCAGATAAATTAGGTTTATAGAAACAGAGCTTCTCATTGCATAAAGGATAATAATTTAGTCACATACTTCCTTTACTCTAATAAAAGTGGAATGAGGTTTTCCTTTTGATTTATGTTCTTTATTCTTCAGTTAATTTTATATGGGTGAAAATTGGTACCTCCACTGAAAATGTCACCAGTAACATGTATGTCTCTGTTGAAGTAATTTTTAAGCAATAAAAGAATATGTTTATTGGTTTATTTTTCTTTAAATTGAAGGATTTGGTAATTTTTACTTAATAAACTTAAAAATTGAAATATTGATTTCTAACATTGTATCAGTTTCAGGATTCAGTATTTTTGACAGGAAGCAGGTCCCATGTGGGGTTTCTCTGGTGACTCAGTTGTAAAAAGTCTGCCTGCTAATGCAGGAGACACAGGTTTGAACCCCAGGTGGGGAAGATTCCCTGGAGGAGGAAATGGCAACCCACTCCAGTATTCTTGCCTGGAAAAACCACTGGATAGAGAAGCCTACTGGGCTACAGTCCACGGGGTGGCAAAAGAGCTGGACGTGGATTAGTGGCTAAACAACAAGGCTCCACGTAGTAATACCACTACCAATCAATAGGTTCTAGCTCTGACTGGTGTGGCCACTTAGGTTTAAGGTACTATGACTCAGTGGTAAAGAACTTGCCTGTCAATGCAGGAGATGTGGGTTCGATCCCTGTGTCAGGAAGATCCCCTGGAGAAGAAAATGGCAACCCACTCCAGCATTCTCACCTGGAGAATCCCATGGACAGAGGAGCCTGGTGGGCTATGGTCCACAGGGTTGCAAAACAGTCAGACACGACTTAGCGACTAAAAAACAACAAGCTATGTATAATGGGGCATTTCAAACAAGGTTCCACAGGTGAAGAATAGAAAGGAAAATCTGATCATTCAGACTTCAGAGTGTAGCATCCTCAATTTTGATTGAATTCTGGATAGTTTTACTTTCCCATCTAACTAATAATATTTGGTTACAGCATAGTGTATTTATTTATTTTTTATAAATCAGCAGATGTCAAGGAAATGAGTAATTTCACAGAATCAAGGTTAGCAGCAAGGAGTAATAAAACTCAAATCCTTGACTTGGAGTTAAACTTCATGGTGGGACTCAGAAAAATAAGGGAATAAAATTGTAGTCATATTTTTATGACTATTGGTCAGGAGAGACAAACTATATGAACTTCGCTAACATGTTTTTCTACTCTCATTTTCATAGATCTCCCTTGATGTGTAATTTCTCCTTGGAAATAAAAGTGGCAGTTTTTGATATGACATAGTAATATACTTGGAAAACAATAAGGAAAAGCAACACTATGAACCCAACATTTATTCAGAATAATATGAAAGTGAAAACAAAGATATTTGCTTCTTTTGAAGGCTTCTTAATTCCTGCTCTTTTAAATACTGGGAAAGGAAACACAAAAGGGTTCCTAAAAGTTATACATACGTCCAGAGAAGCTTAGGAGTCAGCTTTTAGACTTTGTTTGTAATTGAGACCATGGCATTTGGATATGCCTAGACCCATAAAGCAAAGTAAAAGTATAATACAGTTTTGAAAAATTAGGTGTTAAAAACAGAATTATCATATAATTTCCAACTAAATGCTGTACTAGTAGTTGTTATACTAATCATACAATATAGCAGAACCTAATTTAGCTAGCAATATTCCAAATAAGTAGATTTTGAACATAATTGATACTCCCAAAGGGACAAAGTTGTGAAAAAATGTAGATGTTCTAATGAAAATATTTGTCCTGTGTATTACATAATTTGCTATGATTTTTGTTGGGTACATAACAAACATATACATCCTTTGGCTTCTGACTTCTCCAGTTTCATCTTGAAACCATGTATTTCTAACTCTTTAAATTCAAGTCACTGGACTTCTTTCAATTTCTACAAACAAGCTAATCCTCTGATGCCATTCACCTTGCTTTGCAAATTTCCTGCATCTCTGTATACACCTCAGCAACCCCACTCATTCCAACACAAACACACATACATGCACACACATCTGAGTCTGGCCAACTTATTTCTCCTTTTGATATTATTTATTATTTACCATAATTTATATATAATATAAAGTATCATATAATTTCTGATAAATAAATATATTATTTATGGTAAATTCACTTTATGGCTGGATTTCATATTGCCTTTGTTTTTCCTTCCTTGTCTCTTATCTCTGCTCTCATGCCACTCGTCGATGTCATGGATCCATGTCTACTCTTCCTAGACATATCTTACATCACCAAAAGTCTTTACTTTCCTTTTCTAGTTCCAGTAGTCAAATCCTTTGTTTCTTTAGTATAGCTTAGGTAGACTTTAGGAACCAATCTGATTCAATGAAGTCAACATACAAGCACTGACTGTGTAGTCAAAGTACTGTGTCAGGCACATGTGCTTAGACTTTGGTTGGGGAGTCAAGGGCCAAATTAAGAAAGTTAGATGGAAATTCAACATAATGCATGACTTGGCATACCTATACAATAAACCACCATTTGAATTATAGTTGCCACAGAAGTTCACAGAGGAAAATGGATTAGAACAAAGAAGGTGTGACAGAACACAAAGGATTTTACCTAGATTGCAAATAATCTAAATTTTATTGAAATTACAACCAGATAAAAATGGATTGTAATGTGGATATTAATCTTCAAAAGGTTGATAAGTAATTATTCCCTGTAACTTCATAAAGCTCTACACTCCTACATCTACTTTATATATTTATACATTCTCTAACAGAATGTATTTTGACTCAAAGTAATTACAGATATGAATAAACATGGTTAAAATACTTTTGTCATGCAAAGTGAAACATGTAATACACACAATATTAGGACTATTAAGTAAAACACTATGTCAGTTGGCAAGAATTTGTGGGTAATATGCAGAAATGAAAATATTTGTGTTAGGATGGAGGGATGATGAGTGATCTTTTTCAAAATTTAATTGAATATTGTTGATATATTTATAAGCACTGTAATTTTGCCCCTACTATTTCTTAAAAAAGAAGCATTTTCTACAAATCAAATGTAATATCTTAACACAATGTTATAGCAACAGAGGGTGGCACACCCAAGTGCCCTGCCAGTCAGCCCACTTATGCAGCTGAAGAAAGAACAGACTGTTTAAGTAAGGAAATACTCTGTTCATGACTAATGCTTCACAGGCAACCCAGTTCCTTCTGAGAAATAGCAGGCCTTTGTATCTAGTTAAATAATATCTTCATGTTAGACTGCTATGATGCTGGACATGGAAAACCACAAGCTATCTATGTAGGCTTCAACAGTGCTTCGGTGAAGAAATTAGAAGCTTAGCACATTTCTAACTGGCTTAAGAAATTTCTCCCTTCATGTCCCTCTGTTATGTGGCAATACATTAAGATATCTAGTGTGCTTTAATAGAAAGATTTTTAGGAGCATATGTTCCTACTAGCTGCTGCTGCTGCTAAGTCACTTCAGTCGTGTCCAACTCTGTGCGACCCCATCCCTGGGATTCTCCAGGCAAGAACACTGGAGTGGGTTGCCATTTCCATCTCCAATGCATAAAAGTGAAAAGTGAAGCTACTTACATTCAAAAATTTTATTTCAGATATTGTTCCATCAAAAGAATTAGAAATAAAGGTAACCTTGTGAACTTCGGGTCTCATTGCCTATGTGTAATGAACAGTGATTTATAGGTTCTTCCCTAAGGCATCTAGGCCGTTGGATTCCTAATACAAAAACAAAAACAAAAAAACTGGAGTATCATATGGAAAACCAGCAGTGGAAAAAAAAAAAAAAAAAGAAATGAAAGCATCAGGGAGAAGCAGATAAGAAAATATAGAACATACTCTGATAGATTAAGGGTCATACTCTGTTATCATGCATACTAAAGAGCTCTTTTGTACTAGCTGTGTTGAAACAGACAGGACCACTGATGGATATCACTCAATGGAGAGAATAAGAAAAATGAAGTGTAAGAACATCTCCACATTACCTTACAAATGGCATTTTGCAATTTTCCCAGATATGAGAACCTTATGCCCTTTCTAAATCATAATGTCAACATTTAAGCTTATCCACCCTAATAAGAACTTACATATATACTCTCTCAGCCTTCTTTTCCCAGTTATTTATTTCTGAAAATCAGAGAAGTACGTGTACAGATGGATTTTCTACCTCCTCATAGCAACCTTGACTTTTAGTCTATTCTTCTTAGTATTTAGACTGGTCTGTGGGAGAGGAAATAAGTAAATGTCTCAAAGATGGTCTGATATAGCCTGCAAATGGTATTGAGAAAGTTCCTTATCCTCTAGTGAAAAAAAAAATATGTCTGATTTCTACTGCATTCTAACCGTTTTCAATGGACTTCAATCTCTCTCTTCTAAAATTAGAATGCAGGGAGATTTTTTTTTTCTTCATTTAGAAAGATGGGATTTCTCTACTGTATACAAGCTATTTAAGATTAAATGCCCTGCAAGCACAGAGGATACACTAAGATACAGCTGTTGGATCAATGCCAGCCTCTTCAATTTCATAAAATACAAAACCTCTTAAATAAAATCATTTTTCTTTTGTAGGCAAATAGAACACTGTGAATTTGAACTTAAAACCCTAATAACTTTCCCTCAATAAAATTTTGTTTTGGTTGTCAGCAATTATTTCCTAGAAGAAAGTGCCAGTGTGATCAGATTCATTGTAGAATGAGAACTCTTGGTATTTAAGATATTGAACTCTAATGCCTGGGTTCAAATCCTGGCTTTACTATTAACTTTACTATTAACTAGCTGCGTAACACTGAACCAGGAGCATAACACCTCTGAATAACAGTTTTGTTATCTGTAAAATAAGTGTTTATAAGAATAAGTGACATGATACTTACAATATATAAAAATCTCTTAAAAAAATCTCTTAGTACAGTGCCTTGCACAGATAACCATTCAGTAAATATTAACTCTTACATTGTGATTGTGTCATTATTTGTCATCTGGTAAAATCTGCTTAATATGACATATCTAGAAATATAAAGGTCATGGAAATTGTTTCTCACCCATCTGAGCTCAGGAAGGTAGCTGAGGTAGGTGTAAAAAGAGTGGAAAACTGATCTATTTTTCTTTCCTAGGACAAATAAAGGTCAAGGAACTAGACTTATTATAAGTGATGTCCTGAACCCCATAGGTGCTTTGTCAAAATCGCTGCAAGCAAAGTCAGCTCCTTTCTCAGAGGTTTATGCATGACTACCTGTAAGCCAGTGGGTACAACTGAAAGGAGGTCAAAGGAAAAAGACAGTTTAGGGGTCTACCATCTGTTCTGTGCAGCAGTGTAGTAACAAAGCTGCTCCTGGAATAAGAAAACATTTGATATCACTGAGGTCTCTAAATGGCATTTTAATCTGTATATTAACATGTCTAAGAGATATACTGCAAATAGAACGTCTTTAACTCTTCTTCCTCTCCCCCCAAAATGCTTGTGGCAAAGAAGGGTCATAGAAACTATAAACAGAAGTGGATACTGTGTGGCCTAAAGCAACTTAGTCCTACTATCTGTAACATGAGGTCAGTGGACGGTGGAGACCCCAAGACATCGTCAATGCTGATGACTGACAGCCCCAAGTTTAAGGTAGAACCAGGAAGACATGCATTATGCCATCTGTTAAAACATGCTATCTGTTGGGTTTTATGATGGATTTATTTTAGAGCCATTAAAAACAAAATATCAATGTTTCTAATACTGAAAATTTCGTTGAAGCATATGAAATCTTTGAATTGGCAAGGTTTTTTCTTTTCTTCCACTTGCTCTTTTTATTTTTTTTAACTATCTCATAGTGCTTTGGGAAATGTATGAAGACTTTCAATCGTCCTAAAGAGAGACTTTTATAATTAAACCATTACATTTTTTCCAATACTTTTAATGTTATAAGCTTGTCTTCTTTCTTCTTTCAGCTGAACAGACACACACACCTCTCACCATGTAGACAGTCCTCTTGCTTCTTTCTAACCACCCACCAAAGCATGTCACTGCTCTGACAGCCATTTCAAGAGGAGAAAGGCCAGCAGAGATTAGATTTAAGGAGCTTTAGATTTTATAAAAAGTGGGTAAGAGACTAGGAGAGAGAGTATATTATGACATTTGAAAAGAGAAGAGGTTTACCTCCTCTTTGTCTTAAATGCTTAGCACTAGAGAAATGAGAGGACAATTTTAAGAGGGAATCTAAAGCACTTCTTCAAATCAACTGGTGCCCTTTACAAACCTCTTTGTCCCAAATTTAGCTAAGTAAAATCTTTTCTCTGGTATCTCAAACACCTGTGATCTAGGGAACTGTACTTTGGGAGGTATTTCTGGCTCAGGAAACATCCTCATGAGACTTCCCATCCAATAAAATCTGATAAGAACAGAGTTGAAAATCTGCCGGTAGTGGCCCAAGTCTAACTCCTGGTGTGGGTGAAAATCATTAATTGAGATCCAGGCATCCCACAGAATGCAGTAGGCAGAGTAGTCTCATTGCATCACTGCAAATAAGGCCATGAATTTCTCCACTGCCCTCAGTATTCCCCTTTAAACTTATGCCAACTGTGACTTCTAGTGGATTCCTACACAGAGAATGGAATGGAGAGAGGATCAAAAGTATAAAAACATCCAACAAACTTTAAGCTGATGCTCTATTAGTAAGAACAGCTGGAACTGATCCACTCACATGTTCTCTATGTCATTCTACAAGCCAGCTCCTCTGTAGTTACATCATGTCATTTGCAAGGATAGGGCTAAACTAATTGGGCCATACAACTCTGACGTAATTAACACCATTAAATTCTTTCCTTAAGTCTCTGAAATCTAACTGGCAACTTGCAGTAACTTCAGTGGAAATCAACAGTTTGTAGTTCTCTTCCACACAAGAACCCTTCAAACACTTCCAAACTGCTATGACTTGTGTCCCCCCAAAATTCATATGTTGAAGCCCTAATGCCCAGTACCTCAGAATCTGACTATATTCAGAGATAGGGCTTTAAAAGTTATGATTAAATTGATTCCTTTCTGCCGTGTGAGCCACCCAGTCTGTGGTATTTTGTTATGGTGGCCCTAGCAAATTAATCTAGGGATGATTTAAAATCATATATTGTTGGTTTATTCAAAGACCTTTAGTGGTAAGCAGATGTGACTGTATTTTGCCACTCATTGCCAAAAGGGCTAGAAATAAGTACTTTTGGATTTGCAATTTAATACAGCACTTAAAAAATCATATCCATTTTAATTTCTAATTCTGGTTAAATAATTTATCTTATCCTTTTTTGCATTTGCTGCCTATCATAATATTCCGCAACACAATTCTGGTAGTTAAACATAGTTACCAGAAAAAGTCTACCAATTTACATATTGCATTATATATATATATATATATTTCCCCAGGTGGCACAGTGGAAAAGAATCGGCCTGCCAATGTAGGAGAGGCAAGAGATGTGAGTTTGATCATTGGATAGGGAAGATCCCCTAGAGTAGGGAATGGCAACCCACTAAATATTCTTGCCTGGAAAATTCCATGGACAGAGGAGCCTGAAGGGCTACAGACCATGGGGCTGCAAAGAGACACGACTGAGTGCGTGTGCTCGTGCATGACATATAGAACAACTTTTACAGTCAAATAATTAAAAATTAAAAAAATATATATTTGAAAACCATTTTCTTTAGTTTGTGACTCCTATAGCTTCATGAGCATAGACCACTGCAGTACTATTAAAAACATAGTGTTGGCATTCAACTTCTAATGCATTTTAAAAGATTCCATTCCAAAAAAATTACTGCACAAAATAAATCTCTACTAATATTAATGGTTCAATAAGGTAAGATTCTTTTATTGAAATATACTGGTTTTCTTTAAATTAGCAAATATTTTGAGATCACCAAATGTTTACTGTGCCCACTTTCAAAACTGTAAATCAATTCTAAGTCCCAGAGGACATAGCCTATGTTACTCATACAAATTTCTATTCTTAGAAACTGCCTGAGAAGTCTTTTAAATAAACACAAAAATGATTCTGTGAGACAGTAATTAGTTTTTGCGACTTGCCAAATAGCCATACCAACAGCAACAAAAAATAGCAACTTTGCCTGTTAACTTGATATACTTATCATGTAATCAAAACTGGATGGATATCTTACTCTATTATCATTCTCTTTTAGGGCTTATCACTAAAGAATGAGCCAGGGCCAATTTTCAAACATCTGTGAAGTAGCGCTGCCATAGGGTGAGATACTCTGCTGGAAGTTCCCAGGGACAGTAGAAGGCCTGGTAAATGGATAACTATACTAATTGGAGCTAAAACAGAAAGAGTTGCATACTCAGTAGCTTCAGTTGTGTCAGACTCTTTGTGACCCTATCCATGGGATTTTCCAAGCAAGAATACTGGAGAGGGTTGCCATTTCCTCTGCCAGGGGATCTTCCCAACTGAGGGATCAAACTCACGTCTCTTGCATTGCAGGCAGATTCTTTAACGCTGAGCCACCAAGGAAGCCCATCATATAATCATCTCAAGGTCCCTCCTATTTCCTGAGACATTGGACTTACCATCACCACCTTTACCTATAGAGTCAGACTTCAATATACCTTTCCATCTGCTTTTGGTTTGGGAAAATGCTTGGTAGAAGGGAGCAGAAAAGTTTTGCCACTGACCTTGACTTCTGCTTTCTTCTAATGCACCTGGAGTCTGAAGAAGAGCCATGCCTTCATTCTCAACATCAGTGTCTTTCCCTCTCCACTGCCCATGTATAGTCCAACCAACATCTGGACTGCTGCAGCACCTCCTACTTTAGCGCTAGACATTCATTCTGGCCCCCACTAGTTTATTTTCTACTCTTTATGTGCAGGGGTTATTTGAAATAATGTGTTCTCTCCAACAAACTGTAAACTCATGAGAATAAGAACTGTGTCTGTTTCTGGTCACCTCTGTATTCCCTGCAGAGGACCAGGCACATGGGAGGTATTAAAGGAAGGTTTTTGAATGAGTTACTAGATAAATGAATGAACTGTACCCTCCCAGGCACTTTTCTCTTCAACTATCCTTTGTCTTTCACCTTATCATACCAAATCTCTCCACCTTGGAATCTATCAGGCCTATCGCATGCTCCCAGCCTCTTCCCCATTAAGAGGGGAAACTTACTTACTGATTCTATTCTCCATTCTAATGCAAATTTAGTGATTCTAGTCTCCATTCTCTCCCAATCCAGCTTTTCCAAAGGGAAAATAGGTAGCCACAGCAGTGATTGCTTTTCTAATTAATACATTAGGAAAACAGAAGAAATAGTTGGTTTATATATGAAGTCAATTCCCTTCATGAAATTTGACACAATGACTCTGCTAACTATTTGTAAGGACACAACAGTTCTAGTTTGGATAGCAAAACTGGGAGTCAAAAAAGTCATAGGACTACTAATCTTTTTTAAGAATCCCTTGGGCATTCTAGGAGAAACACCACATATAAGCTCTCAGACATAAGTGAGTGCATTGTGTGTTCAATATTTCATCAAAAAATAGACAAAATTGCAGATATGCTATATGTTGTAATAACTTGATATTTAATAAAGTTTATGTCAAAAGAGGTCTATGCAAAATATGTTTTGCTCTTTAGCTGGCAGTGTGGTATACTAAGAAACCTCTGATCTACAAGAAGCAAGGGTGAAAGGTCCCAAGCCTGTCACTAATGACATGCATAGCCAGAGATACTTTATTTGACTAGACTTTTAAAACAAAGATTTTAGTTTGCCACGCTTTTTATGTGATGACAAAGAAATTTTATCTCATGACTAGGGAAAGGGTCACAACAGAGCATACTATCAAGGATACATAGCTTTTTAAACACTCGACGTTGTCACAATAACATAGGTGAAAATTATAGCACATGTAGCTGACATATTTCTTACCAAAGAAGAAAAGTCTCCTTTTAATAGCTCCAAGAAAGTTTCCAGTTTCAAATCTGTGAAATCCTGATTTTTCTACATATTTATACTCTAGGCTATTGACATTTATGGAAAGAGATAATCAAATCTATTTGATTTTATGAGGATTAAAAAAATCTCAGGTTCAACTCTAAGTAATGTACTCACCTCAAAGACATATTAATATTCTAAGTGTCATCATATCTGTAAAATGGGGATAAATTGCAAGATTATTTGTAAGAATGAAGGTCCATCTAGTCAAGGCTATGGTTTTTCCAGTAGTCATGTATGGATGTGAGAATTAGACTATAAAGAAAGCTGAGTGCTGAAGAATTGATGCTTTTGAACTGTGATGTTGGAGAAGACTCTTCAGAGTCCCGTGGACTGCAAGGAGATCCAACCAGTCCATCCTAAAGGAAATCAGTCCTGAATTTCATTGGAAGGACTGATGTTGAAGCTGAAACTCCAATACTTTGGTGATGCGAAGAGCTGACTCATTGGAAAAGACCCTGATGCTGGGAAAGATTGAAGGTGGGAGAAAGAGGGGATGACAGAGGATGAGATGGCTGGATGGCATCACCAACTCAATGGACATGGGTTTGAGTAAACTCCAGGAGTTGGTGATGGACAGGGAGGCCTGGTGTGCTGCATTCCATGGGGCTGCAAAGAGTCAGACACGACTGAGCAACTGAACTGAACTGACTGAAAACACCTGAGAACAGGTTCTGGTACACAGTCATTGTTAACTCTATGATGGCTATTATTGCTTTCACAGACTGCATGGAATCACAGACCTGTAGGAATGAAATAGACTTTAAAGCTAGAATCTGGTCCAATTCTCAACCTGTTCAGTTTGGGATTGATAACCTTGAGAGATTGGTCTCTTGAGCACCACAAGAGAATTAGAGAATAAGACAGGTACCGTGGTTCATTACGAGTTGAAGCAAATTATCTCATAAAACTACTATTGTTTATGCTATTTACTTTTTAAAGGAAATGAAAAAGTAAATAAAGAATGTTATCACACATTATGAGCAAATACAATAGACCTTAGTGTTTGGATTTGTTTGGTTTGGCTATACATTAAAATACTCTAGATGCAATCAATTATTAAACATAGTTTTTCTAATAAATGGCTTTTAGGTATATTCAATATAGACAAATAACAGTCAAGTTCAAACTATGAAACTGAAATTACAAATACAGCAAAAAACAAACAGCTACAATCTTCGGTTTCCTATTGCAAAGGTAAGAAATTTGTAACATTATGAATGCTACTTAGAAAAACATAAATCAGGAAAATCATATTTTAAAAAAAGTCTAATGTATAAAAACAAAAAATAAAACATGAAAAATAAGACTCCAAAGTGGAAAACACCACACCTGAGAGGAAGACATTTGATTCTACTACACAGCTCTCTTCACAGCATCCCTAAAGAATCCTCCTACAATTCAGGAGACCTGGGCTGGGAATATCCCCTGGAGAAGGAAATGGCAACTTACTCCAATATTTTTGCCTGGGAAATCCCATGGATAGAGGAGCCTGGCAGGCTTTAGTCCAAGGGGTCACAAGAGTCAGACATGATGTAGTGACTAAATCACCCCTACAGAACTCTTCATCCCCACAAATTCTTCTCCTTCTGTAGTCCACCTTGGGGAGTCACTGAAGAATTGAGGAGTAGTAAGAGATATATATCAAAGTAATTTAAGGAAGATAAGCATCTAGGCCATACATTGAATGGGTTAACATAATGAATATAGTCTATAACTGTTACTCCCCTTCATGTATCACAGTCTTGTCATGGCAAAGGGGCTTGTGTAATTCAACGAATCTATGAGCCATGCTGCACAGGGCCACCCAAAATAGATGGATCATAGTGAAGAGTTCTGACAAAATGTGGTCCACTGGAGGAGGAATGGGAACCCAGTCCATTACTCTTGCCTGGAGAACCCCATAGGCAGTATGAAAAGGCAAAAAGATCCTGGAAGATGATCCCCCGAGGTTGGTCTAATATGCTACCGGGGAAAAGTTGAGGGCAATTACCAGCAGCTTCAGAGAGAATGAGGTGGCTGAGCCAAAGTGGAAATGATGCTCAGTTGTGGAAATGCCTGGTGGTAAAAGTAAAGTCAGGTATCACCTAAATCAAAATCCTTATACAGTGGAGGTGACAAATAGATTCAAGGGATTAGATCTGGTTGACAGAATGCCTGAGAAACTATGGATGGAAGTTTGTAACACTGTATAAGAGGCAGTGATCAAAACCATTACAAAGAAAAAGAAATTCAAGAAGGCAAAGTGGTTGTCTGAGGAGTCTTTATAAACAGCTGAGGAAAGAAAAGAAGTGAAAGGAAAAGGAGAAAGGGAAAAATACACCCAAATGAATGCAGAGTTCCAGAGAATCTCTTATCCAAAGAGACAAGAAAGCTTTCTTAAGTGAATACTGCAAAGGAATAGAGGAAAAAATCAAATGAGAAAGACTAGAGATCTCTTCAAGAAAATTGTAGATATCAAGGGAACATTTCATGCAAGGATGGGCATAATAAAGGACAGAAAGGGTGAGAATCTAAAAGAGGCAAAAGAGGTTAAGAAGAGGTGGCAATAATACACAAAAGAAATATGCAAAAAAGGTTTTAGGACTTGGATAACCACAATGTTGTGGTCGCTCACCTAGAGCCAGAAATCCTGGAGTGTGAAGTCAAGTGTGCCTTAGGAAGCTTTACTATGAGCAAAGCTAATGGAGGTAATGAAATTCCAGCTGAGATATTTAAAATATTAAAAGAGGATGCTATTAAAGTGCTGCACTCAATATGTTGGCACACTTGGAAAACTCAGCAGGGGCCACAAGACTGGAAAAGGTCAGTTTTCATTCTAATCCTGAAAGAGTAATGCCAAAAAACGTTCAAACTACCATATAATTGTGCTCATTTCACATGCTTGTAGGGTTATGTGCAAAATTTTTCAAGCTTAGCAGTAGATGAACCAAGAACTTCCAGATGTACAAGTTGGGTTTTGAAGAGGCAGATGAACCAGTGATGAAATTGCCAACATTCGTTGTATCATGGAGAAAGCAAGGGAGTTCCAGAAAAATGTCTACTCCTTCATTGACTATGCTAAAGCCTTTGAATGTGTGAATCACAACAAACTGTAAAAAAAATTCTTAAAGAGATGGGAGTATCAGAACACTTTACCTATCTCCTGAGAAACCTGTACATGGGTCAAGAAGCAACAGTAAGAATAGGACATGGAAGAACTGACTGGTTCCAAATTCAGACAGGAGTATGTTAAGGCCCTATATTGTCACCCTGCTTATTTAATTTCTATGTAGAGTATGTCATGTGAAATGCCAGGCTGGATGAATCACAAGCTGGAATCATGATTGCTGGGAGAAATATCAGCAACCTCAGATATGCAGATATCACTCTAATGGCAGAAAATAAAGAACTAAAGGCCTCTTGATGAGGGTGAAAGAGGAGAGTGAAAAAGTTGGCTTAAAACTCAATATTCAAAAAATTAAGATCATGGCATCCAGTCCCATCGCTTCATGGCAAATGGAGAAAAAGTGAAAGCAGTGACAGATTTTATTTTCCTGGGCTTCAAAATCACTGTGGACAGTGACTGCAGCCATGAAATTAAAGACACTTGCTCTTTGGAAGGAAACCTGTAATAAACCTGAACAGTGTATTAAAAAGCAGAGACATCACTTTGCTGTCAAATGTTCACATAGTTAAACTATGGTTTTTCCAGTAGTCATGTACAGATGTAAGAGTTGGACTATAAAGAAGGCCGAGTGCCTTAAGAATTAATGCTTTCAAACTGTGGGGCTAGAGAAGACTCTTGAGAGTCTCCTGAACTTCAAAGAGATCAAACCAGGTCAATCTTAAAGGAAATCAACTCTGAATCTTATTGGAAGGACTGATGCTGACGTTGAAGCCCCAATACTTTGGTCACCTGATACAAAGAACTGAGTCATTGGAAAAAACCCTGATGCTGGGAAAGACCGAAAACAAAAGAAGAGGGCAGCAGCAGATGAGATGTTTAGATAGCATCACTGATTCAAAGGACATGTTGACCAAACTCCCGGAGACAGTGGAGGGCAGAGGAGCCTGGCCTACTGCAGTCCATGGGGTCACAAAGAGCTGGACCTGACTTCGCCACTAAACAACGATAGCTGATAACAGGAAAATTGTGATAAAGGTTACATAACTAAAATGATACAAGTGCAGATAAAAAAATGATGGAAACGGGTATCTTTGAAAGAAGAATTACTGGAAACTAGTGCCTACCACTGGATTCAGTGTTTTGATGGGACAAGTAGGATGATTTTGATACAACAATAATGTAAACTATGTTATTAATTGCATGCTAGGAATGTCAAAGGGCAAGATGATTTGGGGAGGTATAACTCAGTTACAGAGTAAGAATTCAATTACAATCAAGAATATAAACTTTTGTAAAAATGAAAGTTATGCTCATCACTACCTATTCACTCAGAATATATTAAAATTCAACAGAAATTTACAATTAGCTCCAGTTATCAGTCTTGTCCAGGTGGACACTGCTAATTTCCCTTTATCATGACAGATTCAGAAATGTGTACAAATTCTCTCAAGAGCCCAAGGGAACTCAAGCTGCCAATCTATATGGGCTATCTCCTAAGACTAGATCCATGTTAAACCCCCTCCCAAAAGCATCCTCTAGCTGCAGGTCAAAAAGCATCCTCTTGTTAAAAAACTACGAATTCTGGAAGACAGTGGTTCTGATTGTCCTTTCTTAATTACTCCCTCAGCTTTAGTCACTAGGATTTTAAAGTGCATACTAAGTGCTTCAGTCATGTCTGACTCTTAGCAAACCTATGGACCATAGCCTGCCAGACTCCTCTGTCCATGAGATTTTCCAGGCAAGAATAGTAGAGTGGGTTGCCATGCCTTCCTTCAAGCAGTCTTCCCAACCTAGGGATTGAACACACATCTCTTATATCTTCTGCGTTGGCAGGTGGGTTCTTTACCACTAGCACCACCTGGAAAGCCAGGATTGTAATGAAGTTATAAATACCCCATCACAGAGAGCATGACCATTCTTTGAACTATGTTGGAATCTTTAACCACCTGTGTTCTTGGCTTCATTCTCTCTCTTGAGTGGAATGGGCTTTTTACCAATACATGTCCATTCAGACTTCACTTCTTTTAATCACTAAACATGTATTCTCTCTACTTCACATCTCCTCCAGTTCTCACGTCTACCTTTTGTGCTATGCAATCTTGCACTTCCCATATAATTCATGCTTCCCTAACTGATTTATCTTTCCTCCCAAGTTATACTTCAAACTCCTATAGGACAAAGACAGTATTTTTTGTTTTTCTGTTTCCCACCAGGTTTAGCACAGCATGGGCCAACCATAAAGTGGGTCTTAATTCAGGCTCATTGATGGATCAAAGGAGGACTGGGGGCTTTTGGCCTCCATTACCTCCTTCGTGTAAAACCTTTTAAAGTAATGGATAGATCTAAGATTTGGGTCTATTGTTAGCACTTTAAATAATTTTATCCATTTTCTGATGCTTTAAAGAAAAATTCTAGTTGCTTACCTTTTATCAATGCTTTCTAATTCAGCATGAAGTAAATATTTGCAAAAAATAACTTTAGGCAGAGTAAAAAACTATTTTGAATAAAAAATAAACATAATTTATGACACAGGAAATGATTAAGCAAAAGAGGATATTCAGCATAAGATTTATGAGTGACTGAGATTGTGTTGATATTTTAAAATACTTGGAGTAGGAAAAGCTGTAATAATTTCAAATCTGGCTGAAATTACTTTAACCAGAATTATTTATTTTGAATTATTATTTATGTAATAATATTTAATTTTATTAATTTAATACCTTCAGCTTCCCCACCTGAACAGGAATAAACCCATCCACCTAGTTTAATGACTAAATGATTAATTCTAGCTTCTTCAGGTAAGAGACAAGCAATAGTCTCAGTTCTACCTGGGCAGCTGATAGGTAAAGTGACAAATGTTCTGGATTGCCCAGGGCAGTGTTGGTATGTGCCTGTTACATAGGAGTAACTACTAATAGTGTTTCTTTTCTCTCTCAGAATTGTGCTTATATGAATGTTTATGGTCTCCTAATTATAGGGTACTGTTGAAGAGAATTGAAAATGGAGACTCCCCTGATGGTTAGAGACCAGACAAAAGGTTTGACAAGTTGAAGGTGCTTGGTGCAGAGGAAAAGACAGCTCATTCTTTAGGGGACATCCCCTGTGTCAGGACACATGGCTTGCTGACCCATGCACAGACTGGATTCCAGCTTCCAACATCCCCTCTGATGGGATATTGGTGAGTGCATATAGTTAACTCAGAACTTCCCTGGTAGCTCAGACAGTAAAGAGTTCACCTGCAATGCAGGAGACCTGGATTCGATCCCTGGATCAGGAAGACCCTCTGGAAAAGGAATTGGCAACCCACTCCAGTATGGAGTCCCATGGACAGAGGAGCCTTGGGGCTACAGTCCATGGGGTTGCGAAGAGCCAGACATGGCTTAGTGATTAAACAACAAAGTAGTTAACTCAAAAATAGTAATTGCATAACTGTATGCAGTGGCCTGTCAATCAGTTAGTGTGGGTTCCCTAATACTCACTTATTACACTTCAAAGAATTCACCAACACCTGATCCACATTCCTGTCCTCCATGAAATCTTCCTTGAGTACCATACAACACTCCTTTCCTTATATTAAACCAGAAAATGTCTTCTATGTTACTTATTTACCTTGAGTCCTGCCCTTCCTTAGTGATGTCTTTGTGGTGTTTTGGCTTACAGTGGGTTTGGAGGGCATCAGGGGATAGGGTAATGACATGTATGAGGTTTCTGGAAAGACTCATCTCCATATACGTGAAGTCATGTCTGGCAGCAAAGACAGGACAAATTTTTCCCCAGAAGAAAATACACATTAACATGGGGATGTTAGTACCTATTGCAGTTACAGAACTGCAAAACTAAACTACTTTGATTAATGACAGTGAGGCTAACATTTTTTGAGTACTCACTAGTTACCAGGATTTTTACTAAGTATTTAATTCAAACAGCCCTATGAGGTAAGTAATATCACTAACCTGTTTTACAGATCAAAAAACTGAAGTACAAAAAGAGGTTAGAGAACTTAGCAAGAAGTTATGTATCTACAAAGAGCTGCAACTAAGACTTGAACCCAGAGAGTCTGACTCCTAACTCTTCTGTCTTAAATTACTCTTGTGGTGAGCCTACAGCCTAAGTCTAAAGCTTGGTCATTTGATGCATAGTCTATATTTTCTATCACAATTTTAGTGTTTAAAAGGAGTATACAAGTTGGATTTGGCACTCATTTCTTCATTGAGATAAATAATAGCCAGGAAAAAAAAAGAACGATATAATTGCAAGGGACAAATTCCAAGGGACATTTGACTGTCCTTTCAAGATCTGGGCAGAAGAAAGAGCCACCATTGGTATTAGGACCTTAGCACAACAAAGGTGCAATCTTGTGGGAACCGAGAATAATTTTTGTTTCTTACCAAGAGTAAGAATAAATAGTGTAGACAACACTATACAATATTTCAGAGCCCTGGACTGAGTGTTAGGGTGTGTGACCTTGGCAAGTAATCTAATTTCCCTGTGTTTACTTCTCTATCCAAAGGAGAAACTAAAAGCTGCCTTATAAGATTTTATGTTAATGAGCAAATGTATGCAGAAAAACCACCAGAGTTCCAGAAAAACAAGCACAGAATACCTAACTCGCTGTTGCGGATTATAGATCCTATCAAGGCAGGCACTGAAATGAGCCCTGTGAATGTCTGGGATTTGGGGTAAATTCCCTTTACCTCTTCACCCCAATCCTTGAGCAACAACAATTTCCTTACTGAGTCAATATAATGGATTTAATCTTTTGTGTGAGCTTCACTTCCAACAAGCACAAGCCTCATTTGATTATCTCCAGGTCTGCTTCCCACTGGGGTTGCCACCATATTGCCCCTCTTCTGCACAAAGCAAATCTTTGCATTTTAAAAAGTTTCTATTTATTTCTCCTCTAACTAGAAAATATACTTTCATCCAACTCCTCTGCCAAGCTGAACAATAAAAATAATAAATGAAAGAACTGAAGACTCCATGTGGACTTTTAAAATGTTTCAGCAAAGGTGACCCTGAAAAATTATTATGGCATGTTATCAATTAGTTCGCCCTATGTAGAAAAATGAAGCTAAATGTTCCTCTATTCTGTCCAGTTTTATATCTCATAAATCTAGCTAAAATACTTCATGGCTTCATTGGAAATACATATGGTAATACCTAGACAGACTTATGTTAGGTATATTCACTTTTGGGGGTCTCAGTGGACATTTTAAATGTTCAGGCCACGAGTACAGATAATATGCTCAAGATGACAAATTATTTCAATAATACTTAATATGAGGAAAGTTAGCCTTATACTTGCAGGATGGGGGTAGGAACCTCAGATTGTTTCTAATGCTGTAAAACTCAAAAGGCTAAAACAAAACAGACTTTTAAATGCTTAAGATGAAAGTCTTTCTTTGAGAAATGTTCAACCCATGAGGCTAAATCTGACACAAAATATTCATCATCATAATTTAAATTTTAATATATGGCCTATTTAAAGGCTTCATACTTCAAAAGCTTTTCACATCTATTATGTCACTCCATCTTAATTAAGAACTAAATTATTAGGCTAGGTTACACCTTTGAATTGTTACAGAAATTAGGCTTATACTCTGTAGGAATAAGTATATTTTCCTAATAACCATATAAACATGTTAATGTACAATTTAGACACAATAATTACATCTGACTTACCAGTTTTACAAAGGCAAGAAGTTTTGTGGCTTAAAATCTTTTTTTTTTTCCTGTAGTAATGTTATACAGAATTGAGTAAAAGATGCTTTTAAATGAAAACCATGTATTTTTATTAAAAATGTTAAATAAATAAAAGTTGTAAAAGATAGTAATGAAAGCTCTATATAACTTGCATCCAGCTTAACCTACTGCTAGTATCTTAACCATTACACAATTATCAGAACTAAGAAATCGACATTGTTACTATGCTATTAATTAAAGACTTTATTTGGTTTTACTAGCTTTTAGCTAATGTCATTTTTGTGTTTCAGGATCCAATCCAGGTTCCCACACTGTATTTGTCATGATTAGATTGAGGTAACAAATTTTTGTTGAGAACACAAAGAATAATAGAGAATGATGTGCGTTTCTCAGGAGGTGCATGAAGTCATATTCCTTATCAATTGTGATGTGTAACTCAATCATTTAGCTAAGGCGGTCTGCTGGATTACCCTGTGGAAAGTTGCCCTTTGGAAGACACACATTTATTTATTTACTTTAATTAATTTTAATTGGAGGATAATTAAAATATTATGATTGTTTTTGCCATACATCAACATGAACCAGCCACAGGTATACATGCGTCCCCCTATCCTGCACCCCCTCCCACCTTCCTCCGCAATGCATCCCTCTGAGTTGTCCCAGAGCACTGGCTTTGAGTGCCCTACTTCATGCATTGAACTTGCACTGGTCATCTATTCTACATATGGTAATGTGTATGTTTCAATGCTATTCTCTCAAATTATCTCACCCTCGCCTTCTCCCACTGAGTCCAAAAGTCTTTTCTTCACATCTGAGGACACATTTAGACTACATATAAATTACTAGTCTCTACTCAAAGTTTGATCCAGTAATTTAGCATCTATGTGAGTATCTTGCCTTCAACAATTATTACTTTGAAGCTCTAATGCTGAATTTCTACTGCCATCATCCTTCTACATTTGATTACTGGAATTCTTCCATAAGAGTGTTCCTGCTCCATCACATATCTATCTATTCCATTACTTAATGTCAGTACATGCTCACAGATATTTATTTCACTATTTGGGTTAAAACTCAATATTGTACTTATTTTGTTGTTCAAATAGCTCCAGTTCTGACCAGTAGGAGCTCTTCCAGGTTGGTTCCTGTGTCCTTCTGTTACGCCTTTATATCAAGGGTCAATAAACTATGGCCTACATGTCAAATATGTCCCTCTATCAATTTTTATAAATAAAGATTTATTGGAACTTAGCCATGTGTGTGTGTTAGTCGCTCTGTAGTGTCCGACTCTTTGCGACCCCATGGACTGTAGCCCACCAGGCTCCTTTGTCCATGGGATTCTCCAGGCAAGAACACTGGAGTGGGTTGCCATTTCCTTCTCCAGAACTTAGCCATACCCATTATTTATTTATTTATTATTTATTGAAGCTACTGACCTACAGTGGTGGAATTTAGTAATTGTAACAAAGATTACGTGTTTGCAAATCTGACAGTATTTACAATCTGGTTTTTTATAGTAAAATTTTGTCAATCCTTGCCCTAAATTTTTTTTTAAAATTATGAACTTTGGACATGTCCAAAATACATTTGTCACATTTAAGGTAGTTCATTCATAATATAGAATCCAGAATACATATTTTTCTAACTTTGTTATAACACTCTTTATGTTAAGGATTAACTTTTCATGAAAAGGAAGGAGTGTGTTGTCAGTGTTCTCTTGGAATGAGTTCCGTACAAGTATAAGAGAATAAACTATCAAGGTTAAGAATGTGATGGGGAGAAAAAGGTAAAAAATTACTAGTATAGGGAGAAAAATAGATAACCTATCTTTCTGCATGAATTCCAAAGTTTTCTTTATACATGCAAAGGGATTTATTACCTTGTCCTCATAATAATAAAAAGTAATATTTTCCAAAGGTGTCTGATTAATACTTATTGTTGTCTTGACTACATTGGACACTTATTTCATCATCATACTTCACAGTCTTCCGATGTTTTATCAATATATCTATCTGAATGAGACCTTTAAATAGTGCGTTTTGATTTTAAGCATATTTATTATGCAATGTGCCAGTGCCTAAATTGTATCAAACAGTGTATCAGTGGTCAAAACCTATTTATTGGAACGACTATGACATCCCTGGAAACATACTTGTGAAACCAATTTTTCGAAAGTGGAAGTACAAAAGTTGGGTTTGTTCTGTTTTTTAAAAAAAAGCATTTTATTTAAACTAGCAAAGGTTACATCCAGGGCAACATCAGTGGGGAGAAGGTCACTATGATTAGAAGATTAAAAAAAAAAAAAGGGCAGTTACATTTCATAGGAAGCTTGCTTCATTTGGGTAGCAGGAGATTCCGCCTCATATGTCCATTAACTAGACTATATTTCTTTCCTCTAAAATGTCAACATCTTAAGCTCGTTCTAAGCAGAGGTTCTGAAACTAGGTTAATGGGCCATAGGGATGTTGAGGCACAACTTCTAAAAATCATATGCATAACTCTTTGTACATGCAGATGTATGTATATTTTTCTAAAGGTAAGATACCCTATTTATCAGATTCTTATACAGGCAGAGCTTCAAAGGAGATTAAGAAAAATTAACCTTGATTAGTCTAAAACTGAAGATAGTTACCTAATTTTTGTCCTCCATATGGGACTTTGACATCAGTGTATGAAATTTTTACCTTTATGCTACTCTGCTACCTCTTGAGCCAACTGCCATTGCTGACTAGAAATAAAGTGACATTTAATTCCAACTAATTCCTGAGCTACTAAGAGAAGAAAAGTAGGTAGATGGCAGACAAAGCGAAATACGAGGAAAAGTACAAGTCTTACTCATAGGTGGTATTCAAATGCTGGCATTAAGAATTGAGAGAAAAAAAAAAACATAGCAGAATATTAAAAAATTGTTTAATCTTACACCAAAATACTAGTTTTTATCTGTATTTATCATAAGAATATATAAGTATTACTAGGCAATTTGATAAAACTTCTTGATACAATGAGGGGTCAGAGTGCTTGAGAAAAAATTAAGAGAAAGACTCATTGTGAAGTTGAGAACATGGCTGTTCTCCCATTAAACTCAGGTAATTATAAACTACTAAAGATACTTTTGGATAATAATCAAATTACAAAAGTACTGTCACAAAACCATAAATCTCCTCAAAATCAACACATCACTTGCAAAAACGGAAGTTTCCTGAAAGCCTAATATCTTTTAAAATGTAATTTCTCTGACTTTCAGCCTTTACCTATTTCTTAAAACCTATTTCGATTTCAGGTCTTAAAAACTAAATTTTCATTTATAGCAGCAACTATTTTTTGCTTGTTTCTGACATAAGTAATTCATTGTTTGTAACCAGTAGGTAGATTCATTCATGTGATCAATACCTTTGAAAAAAAGCCCTTGAGCCCAATTCCTCAGTCAACATTTTTGGCTACATTTACTTAAAGTTTATAATAATGCCAGTCTCTGTTCAACTCAGGTGTTTTTCAGGAGTGGAATCAACACCTTCCTTTATTATAAAAATGTAAGCTTATAATAATAAAAAGATATTAATTAATAATCATTAACCAAATGTACTTTGGAAATAATGGGGAACAAGAAGATACGGGGTAATCTTCTGGAAATCATAAAGGAGGGTTGCCATTCATATTATAAGATAGATTTATACTATCTATCTTTGCCAGCCTGTGTAATTTAATTGAAGCTAAACCCCACCAAACCATGAGAGAACCTTTCTCTTTCTTTTGTCAGAAAATTAAAAATCCTAATATGGTTGTGTACTGTAACTATAAGAAATCTTTCATATTACAAAAGAAAAAAATGCAGATCACTGAGAATACATAAGAAAAAGTGAGAAGTCAGTATATATCATTTCTTTCTATCTCCTTGGCTACAATTTCTTTGAAGCTAAGTATTTTAGGCAGATGTGTTTAATATACTGCTCAATAAAAAGTTCATTATGCTTGATCATTAAGAAAAGCTCCCAAAGCCTCAGAAAAACTAAATACCATGAAAGAAGATAATTAACAAAGGGAAAGTCAGAGTTTTAGTCACTTATTCTACCTAGTACTGCTATAGTATTTGAAATTTCAGATTTCTCATCATATGTAAGCTTTCCTTTGGAAAATTTGGATGAGTAAACAGTTAACTATATCAAATAGAAAGCCAAATATTTATATATTCACATAAATATTTATCCATGCACTTTTGTACATTTGGCTAAAAACCATGAGCAAAAGACAATATTTAATGTTGAAATTGAATGAGGAAATGGGCTTTATTCAATAATTATTTATTAAGTACAATTTATTATGTAAGTACCATACATATGGAAAATTCAGCAGTGGTCTTAGGACTGGAAAAGGTCAGTTTTCATTCCAATCCCAAAGAAAGGCAATGCCAAAGACTGCTCAAACTACCACACAATTTCACTCATCTTACACACTAGCAAAATAATGATCAAAATTCTCCAAGTCAGGCTTCAGTAGTACATGGACCATGAACTTTCAGATGCTCAAGCTGGATTTAGAAAAGGTAGAGGAACCAGAGATTGAATTGCAAACATCCACTGGATCATCAAAAAAGCAAGAGAGTTCCAGAAAAACATCTACTTTTGCTTTATTGACTACGCCAAAGCCTTTGACTGTGTGGATTAGAACAAACTGTGGAAAATTCTTAAAGAGATGGGAATACCAGACCACCTGACCTGCCTCCTGACAAATCAGTATACAGGTCATGAAGCAACAGCTAGAACTGGACATGGAACAACAGACTGGTTCCAAATTGGGAAAGGAATACATCAAGGCTGAATATTGTCACCCTGCTTATTTAACTTATATGCAGAGTACATCATACAAAATGCCGGGCTGGATGAAGCACAAGCTGGAATCAAGATTGCTGGGAGAAATATCAATAACCTCAGATATGCAGATGACACCACCCTTATGGCAGAAAGTGAAGAACTAAAGAGCCTCTTGATGAAAGTGTAAGAGGAGAGTGAAAAAGTTGGATTAAAACTCAACATTCAGAAAACTAAGATCATGGCATCTGATCCCATCACTTCATGGCAAATAGATGGAGAAACAATGGAAACAGTGAGAGACTTTATTCTGGGGGGCTCCAAAATCACTGCAGATGGTGACTGCAGCCATGAAATGAAAAGACGCTTGCTTCTTGAAAGAAAAGCTAAGACCAACCTAGACAGCATATTAAAAAGCAGAGACATTACTTTACCAACAAAGGTCCATGTAGTGAAAGCTATGGTTTTTCCAATAGTCATGTATATCCATGAGAGTTGGACTATAAAGAAAGCTGAGTACCAAAGAACTGATGCTTTTGAACTGTGGTGTTGGAGAAGACTCTTGAGCATCCCTTGGACTACAAGGACATCCAACCAGTCCATCCTAAAGGAAATCAGTCCTGAATATTCACTGGAAGGACTGATGCTGAAGCTTAAACTCCAATACTTTGGCCACCTGATGCAAAGAACTGACTTACTGGAAAAGACCCTGATGTTGGGAAAGACTGAACGCGGGAGCAGAAGGGGACGACAGAGGATGAGATGGTTGGATGGTATCACCGACATGATGGACATGAGTTTGAGTAGGCTCTGGGAGTTGGTGATGGGCGGGAAAGCCTGGTGTGCTGCAGTCCATGGGGTCTCAAAGAGTAGAACATGACTGAGTAACTTAACTGAACTGGCCACACTATGTGCCAGGTCATCGACTGGAGTCGGTTAAAGTTGGTAATATATTTAAAGAATTATTCAAATCTTCTGCATGGTTTATCGTTTTCCATAAGTGAGCTAGATTTTCACTGCCTTAACTTTTTTAGGAGGGAAACAAAATTCAGTCATACCTTTCCTGTATCTCTACATTTAACCAAGACAGGGGCAAGTTTTCTATTAGGATACAGTTTTTCTCCTTAATAATCCTGAAGAATTCTAATACTTGAATCCTCTAATGAACCACTTCTCTTCTAGTAACTGAAACTAAGTTTCAAGTGATGTTGTTAAGAAATATATATAAATTAGTAAATATATAAAGTTTGAAAGTATGTCAATCTAAAGGTTGAGTGTTATAGGAACAGTAAAATAGTATGATTCATAAATTGTTTACTTAATTTGCTAATAAAGTTTTTAAAGTAAGGTTAAAAGTTAATCAGTGCCTACTAATGAGTTATTCAAAAATTTAGTGATGGAAAGTATGACATTGCAAGAAACTTATTTTTATTCCACAGGTTACTATTTTTTTTTTAATACTAATAAGATTGTATGTATGTGTGTCTTTGTGGGTCAGCAGTAGTATGACTGACCATGTAAGTCACAATATTTGGTTATGAAGAATGTACCTTGCTGTGTTGAGGATACATCTAATGATCTCTCTTCATTTTGGTTTCTCTCTCCCAGACAAGATAAAGTACACAGAGTTAATGGACAAGTTTCACGTGTAGTTTTGGCTCTGTTACAAACTAGCATAGTGATACTGATCAAATCCATTAACCTCTCCAACGTTCCATTTTATTGTATAAAAATGAAGAAGCTGGAAGAGAAGATCTTTGAAGTTCCTTCCTCCTTCAAGTGCTATGATCATAAATGAGATAGATTTTTCTGAATTATATCACACAGACTAAATTTTCAGTTTAAAAAATAAAAATATAAAATGCTCAAATCAATGAACATTTTACTACCAAATAGGAAACTTTAAAGGATGGAATGGCTTAAATACCTAACCAATAAATAATCATGACTTGAACTAAAAATCAATTAATTAATCTAAATTAAGTTTGAGGAATTCAAAGGGAAATCATCAATATGACCTTTCTTGAGCGCTGAAATATTTTACAAGCCTTTAAAGATGAAAAGAAAGCCGAGTTAGAGATAATATCCGTTAAGACCTTTGAGCCAAATTAAGTGGTCATGCAGACAGCATTTACACCCACTCCTTAAAGTCTCCCCTTGAGTTATTCCTCTTTCTTTCCACTCTTCCATCCCTAAACTATCTGCTTTATTTTTACACTGCTCCAGACTGCCACTTTTTCTTTATTCAAACTCTAATAGCAACTAAACTCTGGATGCCTAACTTGGAGGCTAATCCATTTTATTTGACATCTGTAGGTTTTCGAAGAGACTAAACTTTAAGTAAACCAAAACTATGTCTTCTATACTCATTGCTACCAGGCTTTCATTTCCTTGTTACCTAGTGCATTCTGGTGGTCACATAGCAGCATCAGAACATTGAATGGTCCATGGTTCAATTAAGAGAGAAACAGAGACAGAGAGAGGAACTAAAAAGTAGAACTGACTCTCCTTTTACTTGACTGTTCATGAGGTCTTTTTTTTTTTTTTTTCATGAGGTCTTCTAATATATTCTATATTCAACCTCTTTGTTTTCTCACACCCTCACATCTTATTTTAGGCTTTATCTTTTGACACCTGCACTTTTTAAAAGCTTTCTAATTATTTTGTCTCTATCTGTTCCTGCTTATACCATTAAAATGAATGCATGTCACCCTCCAAGTAAAAATCTAGTCTTTCAAGACCCAAATCAAATTTCCTATATTTTTTGTAGCCTTAACTAGACCACTCTTTAAAATGGCTCTTCCTCCTTGGAACTAATTTTATCTCTTTGTTTTCTTAGCATGTCTTATTCAGAAATTAGCTGAATATTATATGATAAAACTTGTATTTTCTCACATAATACATTAATCTTGAACATTTTTATGTATCTCTGTAACCAGATGGTAAGTCTAGAAAGTTCTTTTAATATAGGACATGTTTGTTGATTTGATGTATTAACTTGGACAGGAATAAAATGGATATTTGACTTTGTATAGAATAAATAACATCTTTTTGGCACACTGTGGTAGAAAAATGAATCCAAAAGTTTAACCTCAAAGGTAATTTTGATTCATATGGATTAATCTTTAGTGTGGGCAAGTAAAATTATCTTAGGCTTTGTGGATTAACATCATGAGAAGAGGAAGTCTATTTTGGTTGAGAGAGAAAATTTTACTAACTGCAATTAGGAACAAATCAGGGATTAATGATGCATTATATTCTAGAGCTTTAACTGATAAGCACCAAGAAATGACTTTCTCAACTTTAAATGGTTTGCACAATATTATTTCTATACTTTTCTCCATGCACAGAGCATAATGAAAACTGGGTCTGCTATTCAGAAAATTCAATATTTATTCTAACGTGAACTGTTGAGTTATGAGAATATTTCATACACTCCAAAAGAGCATAAAATCTACCCCTGCTAATTAGTTTCTCTATGAAAGCCTTCCAGACAATTATAGGCTAACGGTACTGGTCAATGCTTTAGATGCTTTTCATTAAAGGTATAGTGTCGCTACCAGATGAATTGCTTCATAGAAAAGCACTTACCACAAAACACTATAATGGAAGGTTAAGTGGTATACTTAATTACTAATTTCAACCCCTATTACCTATATTTTGCAGTGCAGGCACTTAAAAAGGAACCAAATATAGTCAATTGGTTCCCACTTTTCTGATTACAGGATTTAGTGGTAAAAGCATTGGTCCAGCTGTTTCTCTAATGAATAATAATCAAAAACCTTTTAAAATAAAAATGCTTATACTACAAACCAATATAAAAGAGATATACTAAACATTTCTAATGAATTTATATATACGATCACTTTGTTCTAAAAACTTTAATCTAGGTGACACGTACTTAGAAATCTGTATTCACTCTTCATGGCACTGTTGCCAGTGAAGCTCCGAGAGAAAAGGTATTTGAAATTTTCATGGCTTATTTCCTATCTCAATATCATGCTGAAATGCAGGCAGAGCAGATGATTAATAAAATGCTTGATGACAACCATGGTGACTCCCCTGAGTTTTTTACATGCTGCTCATTAACTTTTTATATGTATATATCAAAATTCCTCACAACTGCTCTAATTTCCTTCAGGGCAAATTCAGTGTTTTACCCTTGATTATATCCTTCAGAATAACTGCAACTTTGCTCACCTTTGATTTATTAATTATATCTAAAACAATTTTTGCTGGAAGGACTCTTAGAGTCTTTGACTAAATATAAAGGGTGAAATCAAAATTGAGTATTTCTAGAGCTTTGCTCCTTAATTATCATGATTTTGCTACCTTCTGACTTTTAAATATATTTTATATGAGAAAACATTTAATTGATACATAAGACATTACATGTGTAAAAAATATAAGCCTAGAAAAAATACAAATATTTGTTAACTTTCCATTATAGTGCTTTGTGGTAAGTGCTTTTATATAAGTTTTATGAGTTAATTAACACTGCTCCAGCCTCAGCTACTAGTATTCAAATTAGACATTAGCAGGCCACAAAACTGATTCATTGGAAAAGACCCTGATGCTGGGAAGATTGAAGGCAGGAGGAGAAGAGGATGACAGAGGATGAGATGGTTGGATGGCCTCACCAACTCAATGGACATGAGTTTGAGCATGCTCCAGGAGTTGGTGATGGACAGGGAAGCCTGGAGTGCTACAGTCCGTGGGGTCGCAGAGAGTCGGACAGGACTGAGAGACTAAACTGACCGATGCCACAAAATGACAGAGGTCACCCCTTTTTGGACTGTGCCTAGAATATAGTATCTGGTAGGTACACAATTAAAGTGCTGATAATCAGATAAAGTATTTTAAAATAGTGAGGTATAGAAGTTTTTAAAAGCATAAAATATTTATCTAAATGCATTATTAGTACATCAGAAAACTAGGTTCTGTTTATGTATACTTGGGAAATGCATACTATATTTCTCTTTTAGAGATTCAATATGGTATTACTATAAAGTCCAAGTGTAGACATTTTTAACTTATTTTAACCCAGAAATTCCCAAACTAATTTGAGAGTGGGACTTCCTCTCTCCTCCCATAGGTCACCATTAACATTCTCTAGAGCAGGGTTCTTAAAGATACTGGTTTGGGAAGTGTAACAAGAGTGAAAAGTTAAAGAACTAAGATCACTTTAATCAGCTAACTGGTGAAACCAAGTTAAGTTTCAAGAGGCAACTGCAGCACTCTAATATAAGAGTAACAGCATTTGTCCTTTTACAAGTTCGGGTCCACTGTTCACAAAGGACCACATCCCAGGGGCAGAGTCTAGACCTTATCCTACGTTATGTCTTCAGTGTATCCAGTGCAAAGATTTCCTCTCAGTAAATAGGTATTGATTAATCTGGATTTTAGATTAAAATCCAGTCAACTCCTGTTATTTCACTAAGGCTGCAATTATTATAAAAATTACATTTCTATTAGAATTCAGTAAATGTGATCAGGGTTAGCAGAGGTTATAAAACACTGCATTCACATTTAAGTTACTTTGCTTCCAGATCTTCCATCCCTTCCTCTTATTATAGTTCATAACAGAAGGTGTGCATTCTCATAATTTTAGTCTAAGACCTGGATGATCGAAGAATATCAATTCAGGAAATATCTATTGTATCTATTAATTGACAGTATTTTAAAAGGCACTGGGTACATTATTAATGTGCTTGCCTAAGAATTCCATATTTTCAGAAGAATTTTATTACCCTAAATTCAGTATATATTTGTAGAGCACCAGATTACAGAATAGGTTTGAAATACAGCTTAAATATGCAGATGTTAC
The DNA here is from genome assembly GCF_963930625.1 of Muntiacus reevesi. Classification (NCBI taxonomy): domain Eukaryota; kingdom Metazoa; phylum Chordata; class Mammalia; order Artiodactyla; family Cervidae; genus Muntiacus; species Muntiacus reevesi. Next base: position 70,641,714 of record NC_089251.1, on the reverse strand, counting down.
AAATTATAAAAGGTCCCAGAAGGCATCACAGATATTTCACTTCATAATTATGTGTAACTACTAAGGAAAAGTGGTTTTTATTTTGTAAGTTAGTTACTTCCTCGAATTACTTCTTGCAAGAAACAAATACTGTAATAGAGTAATTTCTATATAAATTTTGGTAATCATTTTATTGTACCAAATGAAATTTTCTTTTTTTAATCTTTGTATCATGCTATACATCTGCTGTTGTATATAAAAGAGTTGTTTCCAAAAGAGGTGCACAGAAAAATGAGACAATGTTTCTAGTAGTCTATTTTGCATTAAAATATGGAAAGGATAACAATTTGAGCAAAATACCTTTGTGCTTTTAATTTGAATTTTACTTAAAATGGCAGTTTAAAAATTGAGAGTGTATGTAATCGCAAATAACACTGGTGTAATTTCTAACCTACTGTCTGTTTCAGTAATAGTACTGACAAAACGCATTAATGGTGAAGAAAGATAATTTTTATTTTATCAATAATAGTTTAATATTCATTTTATAGACTTGAAATGACTAATACTAGTGTCACAGAATCTGTGTAAAACCGCACGGTTATGTGACAGTGAAAACAAACGTCATTCACCTACATGTTCTTCTAGCTGCTGATTTATGTACTATATAGAGCTCGCTTACTACTTCGCTGTTTGTCCCCGCCTGCAGCTTTCATGAGTTTCAGCTATGTCCCACCATCAAAGGAACTGTCTCATCCTATTTTCTTTCAGAGAAAAGTGGTATAATATTCCCTCTCTTAGTTTTAAATTTTAACTTTGTTACTTTTGACAAAGCCTTTCCTTTGTTCAAATGCAAGGATCCAGTAAAAAGAGCTTTGACATGTTGTGCCTTTTATGTGTGCATTTTTCTGGTTTCACTGATGTCCGGAATTTTGCAAACTATAACGTGTGCCTTCAAGTTCTCCTATATAAATGCCATTTGTACACTGTATCAAGAACAGTTTAGGATAGCATTACGTTCACACGACTCTAACGTCCAATAAATACTTGATGGTTTCTCAGAAAACCCACAATGGGGTGAAACGGACGCAAAACAATGCTTCGATTTCGTTTGTCTTTCATAAAGTCTTCCCCCGATACACACTCACTGGCTTACCTGCAGGGTAGCGCTCGATCACGGGCCAGCTGTCCACCTGTAACGTGGCGTTGCCGCCACTTCTCGTGAAACGGACCACGTGGTATTTCCCATCGTTAATGATTGCGTTGGACTCTTCGATGGCGATGTCATCTGTCCCAACATTAAATTTAACTCCAATTTTCCCTTGATGCTGGAAGAGAGCAGAGGAGTAAAAAGAGGTGAGTGAAGTTGTGCTGATTCATCAGTATTTAGAAAGGATTACATTCAGGGTATTGCTCAAAAACATGCTTCAGAACAATGGTTGCTCTCCTCCGATTTTATTTCTTAAAACGTGTGCTATGTTATTGACATCTGGGTAAATCTGAAGCATCTCTCTCATGGATAATTAATATTTCAAAAGACATGCTTTCAAGAGAATTGAGCTGCCTTCTTCCCAGGGGTTGCCGCAGACAAGGTGCACAGCTGCCTGTGTGGAACGATATACTTTTATGTTCTTTAACATAGTTCCTTTAATCCATGCCTTCCATTCCACAAGAAAAATGAGGCTTGAAATTCTCCCTTTTAATAACTGGTGAAATCAGAGCAATAAAGTCTATTTCTGAATATAAAGTGGACAAAGGCTCACAATATAGAAAATCATTCTATAGAGTATGGACACACAGACAGGCATTTAGTGAGTGCAATCATTATTCACACACACAGAAAATCCTCCTATGCTAAGAATCTGAAATTTACTCAAATTATTTTATAGATGATGAAATTATGATGCAGGAAGGTGCAATGACTTGTTCAAGGTCATATAATTAAAAAGAGGGATGCTACAGTTAGAATTCAGTTCCCTCATTCTTAGTGTATATCTAAGCTAAGCTAAGATATACACATTCTTAGTGTATATCTAAGTTAAGATATGGCTATCTAAAATTAACTCTAAATTATGTGAAAAAACACTACAAATTATTCTCAGTGCAAAGTTTGTGGCTGTTAACTTTATACTTTGATTATACAAAGCAGTAAAGAAAAACATGTGCTTATGCCCTCTGCCTTTGAGAAGCCTTCTCTAACAGCAGGGCTGTCAACTCTAGCAAGAGTTCAGTTATTTTTAAAGCATGTGGATTTGCCCTTAATCAGTGCAGAGAACACTTGCACTGCAGGCCCTTGTCAGAGTACGTAACCTCAAATTGTCTGCAGCTCACCTTTTGTCAAACCTCAGTTGAGAGGAACAACATGGGGGGAAAGGGATGTAAAGGACACATAGTCCATCCACTCCTGCAGAAATTTAAAATCAGGACATCAGAAACCTGAAGATTTGGACCACATCCTCTTGACCTCTGGCTGGATTCTCATCATTGAACTAAGCAGCAAGAGTATGACATCAGTTTACACTGAGAGTTATTATATTAATTAAAAAAAAAAAAACCTTGTATAACACTGCATTAATTGAAGGGAAGTATTTGAAGATGTTTGGGACACTGATCATTGTCATTGTTCCCTTCTGTTTTTCTTATTCCTGGTTCTTAGGGTCCACAAAAAAGCTCTTTCCTGTAATAGGTTAATACATCTTTTATTTTTGTGTGTTTTTATTTGTTTTGTGCTTGATGGACAATATGACAAAATCACATTTCCTTTCTGACTTTGGTTATTAGGAAACTCAAAGTCAAAATGAGGAGGGAAATTTAACAAGCCGCATAGACCTCTGCTCTTCTGTTTTAACCTGGGCTTATTTTTATATTCTATCGTATTTCTCAAGTTTCTTACTTTTAAGTATATGCCATTGCAAGGCATTTTGCTTTCTTATAGATTGATTCAGAAGATAAGCAAGAGGATTCCAATGAACATTTTTTATCCAAGGATCTATAAAGACTTTTGTAGAAAATTTTAAAGCCTAGGTATTTTGTATAAACACTCATTATTTTTTCATTTTAGTAGGATTCCTCTTTGCTCATTTTCAGTAAAATATTTAACATGGCATAATTATATTTTAACACCTGTGATACAATGCCACAGGAAAAAATTTTAAGAATAGTTTATTAAGTTATCTTTATTTAAGCAACAACTCTATAGTGTCCTAAGCACTTTACCAATACTAACTCTGATATTTTTCCTATCAGCTCCAAGAGAGGGGTACCATTCTGTCCTCATTTGACCAATGAGGAAACTGAAGCACAGAATGATGAAGTAATTTAGCTAAGGTCATGCAGTTAGAAAGAGAAAAGCTGTGATTCAAACCCAGGCAGTTGGACTCCAGTGGTTGAGCTCCCAATCATTACAGTAGGCTGAATTTTAGGAATATTGGGTCACCCTCTAGCTACAGGTAGCATATTTGGTAAATCTGGTTGTTCTTTGTTATTTGTTTTATCTTTCTGGCTAGAATAGGAGCACTAAGGAGGCTCTTATTATGCTCTGCAGATTGTTTCTATGTATCAATCAAGGCATGCTTAAAATAATTTTAGAGAGGATAGTAAGCAACTGATATATGGACATTTGATGTTGTTCACTTGCCCAGTCGTGTCCAACCCTTTGTGACCCCATAGACGGCAGCACGCCAGGCCTCTCTGTCCTCACCATCTCCCAAAGTTTGCTCAAGGTAATGACCATTGCATTGGTGATGCCATCCAGTCATCTCATCCTCTGACTCCCTCTTCCCCTTCTGCCCTCAATCTTTAACACAGACATAACTGGATGTTAAAATGGACTCTCTTGTCTCAGTTTCAGCTGCAATCTTGACATGTCACTAAGTAAAAAACAAAGAACAAACAAACAATAAAGGCCAGCTTTCAACTTCCATTTTACAAAATGAGGTACAAGACTGCCTAAGCCAGACTTGCAAAGAAGAGCACTGAAAACTACTTTTGGGACCCTTGAGTAACTACCTATTTGCAGCCAATTAAAAAGGCAAGAAAGACCAAAAGGTGACTGATAATTAGAAGAGGATTTTTGGAGAAAATTGAGGTGTGATGTGATTTGCATGTACCTCCAAGATAGAAGGTTACTTTTCCCTTATCTTAGGGGTACAGAGGAAAAGAACTTTAATGGCACATCCCAGGAAGTTTGATACTTGTCTCCTGGAAGCTGGGAGCAGTTGTGGGGGTAATAAGCCACCCCAGCTGCCCTTGACCGGGATTTGACTCTTGCCCAACAAATATTCAAGGGGAGAGGCTATGACTGACTGATGCTCTAATGGCAGAGTAAGGAGTTACTACCGCCCCAGGGTTAACCTGTGTAATACTTCACTAGAGGAGAGAACAGGTGAGCATTACACATGGATCACGGGTTAGAAAGCCAGCTCAGAACGGTGTTGTATTCTATCCAAGAGGGTCCCTGGAGAGAGAGGTAGTGAGTAGTGACAACTCAATGGAAAGCGCATGGAATTGCAGTGATGGGTGCCCACGGACTGAGGTGAAATCCTACATGACCATCTGAAGGAGGTGCATTTACCCTCTTTCAGGGAATTGCAAGTAAAGAAATTTCAACCATGTGGTTAAGAGCACACACACACACACAAATCCCACCAAAATGTCCCCCAAAAGTGCTCCTCCGAGCCAAATTTAAGCATGGGCTAAACCCAGCTAGATGGTTACTACTGTATTAGCCAAGTAAGATCATTTCTGTTGCTTATCTCCTCTTCCTTCCCCTGCTTCATACCTGGAGGAATCAGAAAGGAGGAGGAGTAAAGGCCTTGGAAGTAATAGGAGACATGACCCCGTTCCCTCACCCAGTGCAAGCAGCAGCTCCAAGGCAGCCCAAGCAGGCATAAGAGACTGGCTTTAACTGAAACTATATTTATTATTACAAATGAGTAAGCTGAAATTGGGCTTCCCAGGTAAAGAATTTGTCTGCCAATGCAGGAGACTCAAGAGAAGATCCCCTGGAGCAGCAAATGGCAACTCACTCCACTTTTCTTATCTGGAAAATTCCATGGACAGAGGAGCCGGGCAGGTTCCAGTGCATGGGGTCGCAGAGAGTCAGACATGACTGACAAGCCTACACATAAGCTGAAATTATACCCCCATGAACAGAGGACCTTTTTTCATTATCCAAGAGTGACCAAAGTAATAATGAGACTTTTCCTAGACTTTACTGGAGTGAAGAAGAAATATTCCATAGAACAGTTTTAAATTCCTGTCACAATCTAGGAATCCACTCTTTCACCATAACAAGCATGTGAGGATATTTGTTACTCTAGAGTTGATTGCTTTAGTGTTTCCTCTATTATAGACATGTATCTTATCCCAGAATAGACAGAAAGAAACTCTTAAAGTTTACTACTTGTTCTGACAGGAAGGCTGCAGAAGGCTATTTTCATCAGAGTTCTAATCATTAAGGAGATTCAAGTTCTGTGAATAGACATGTTACAATGCTAAAGTACAAAACGCAGCAAAATCTGAAAAATCCTTTACCTTATTCCCATATTTTTTGGCAATATGAAATGTAAAATGCTTATTTTCTTTTTTGCGTTTATATATATAATTTAATGGGGCTTCTCACACGGTTCAATGGTAAAGAATCTGCCTGCCGAGCAGGAGATGTGAATTCAACCTCTGGGTTGCAAAGATCCCCTGGAGAAGGAAATGGCAACCCACTCCAGTATCCTTGCTTGTGAAATCCCAGGGACAGAGGAGCCTGGCAGGCTATAGTCTATGGGATCTCAAAGAGTCAGGCATGACTTAGCTACTAAATCACCACCGCCATATAATTTATTGGGGTCTAGTTGCTTTATAAAGTTGTATTAATCTCTGCGGTACAATGAAGTGAATTGGCTATATGTATACACACATTCCCTCCCTCTTGGATCTCTCTCCCACTCCCGACCCCATCCCACCCATCTTGGTCCCCACAGAGCACCGAGCTGAGCTCCCTGCACTATACAGCAGGTTCCCACTAACTATCCATGTTACCCATGGTAGTGTTATATGGTAATCCCTGTCTCCCAATTCATTCCACCTCCTCCGCCGCTCCATGTCCACTTGTCCATTCTCTATGCTTGCATCTCTATTTCTGCCCTAAAAATAGGTTCATTTGTACCATTTTTCTAGGTCCCATGTATACATGATAAAACATATATCTTCTAGGGTAAAGAAATCCACAGATTTCTCAGGGATTCATTTCTTGCAACAAAACAGACTATTAAGAACAGTGAGAACTGGTGATTCTTAGAGAGCTTCTGACTTTAAACGATGCTCATATTGTCCTGCATATGCTAATTTGGTCCTTCAGTTTCCAACATTTTTGACATCTCATGGATTCAAAGTCCAGAGTCAACTAGAACTGAATTACCCCCAAGTAGGTTCAAACAATAGACTGTACCCTAACGCAGACATCATTTACTCCACTCCAGGTTGCATCAAGTTCTTGAAAAACAATTTAAGTATAAATAATAGCCAATAGGCCAATTTTTTCCCTAAAAACAAATAAAAAGGCATATAAACAATAAAATATTAATAGCAAGCATATTTAAAGAACCAATATTTATAGTTCTATTCAGAAATTGTAAATATTCTCAAAACACACCCCTCCCATATTAACAGGATAGAAAGTCATCTCAATTACATAAACAATAAAACTTGATAAACTTTCTTGCCAATGGATAATTACAACTTAAAAGAATTCATTTCAAATTCTTATTCTCTGGGATTAAATGTGATTGTCTCTAGCAAATTCTCATGAATATTGCATTAGCAAAACCAGCAGTAGTTTCACCGGACATGTACTTATCTTTGAATACTGTATCTTTCTTAAAATAGCTAACTGGCTCACACAATAATTTCAAAAGTCTATTATGAGAATATCAGTAACGAGGCATTTATAATTTAATGAAGTCTTTCCATGGATTCATTAAATAAATAGTGACAAAGGTAATTATTGATTTTTTCACATAAGCTGATTTCACAATAAGGATTATACTATTAAACCAAGTTAAAAGGAAACATGAAAGATGACACCAGGAAGGAACTTGAAAGATTTAGACAGTGACACTAAAGTTAATTCATCTCTTAGTTCCATCTGCAATCACATATTCATTTGAAAAATATTTGTTTTAACTAAGATCTGAATTTAATGATTTACTCAATATCTTGGGCATACTTCAAGCAGGATATTTGTATGTTCAAGATGCAGATATATTCCAATATATATGCATATGAAACAGATACAACGAAATATATACACTATGGCATACAGATATGTCCACTGCTTGCTAGGAAGAAGAGTTTAGCTTAATTATGTACAAGAAAATGTTAAAAAAAAAAAAGAAAGAAAGAAAAATGAAAAGTATCTTTTCTGTTGTTGTTAATTTATTTATCGTACTCTTATAGTACCACTAAACAAAATAAGTAAGTCTGTAATCCAGCATGGCATGTAGATTAGCAAAGAGACTTGCTTATGATCTATAAGCTTCTGTTCTGCCACACAATACAGCTCTATACTCCACTCTGGAGAGAACTTGATGATGTCTTCAAATGCACTCAATACTCAGGTTCATTTCCTACTGTACAGAACAGCCCCCGTTGTCCAAGTCTACACTGTCAACTAAAATCAGAGTCAGGTTAAATGTTGTGTTTTTGCTCCTCCAGAGACTAGTCCTCATCAGGGACCAAGATTTTAAGGCTGATGGTGACGCTGAGACCTAGAGTCTCTGCTGCTGGGAGTGACACTGCAAAGTGGCAGTCAGAGAGGCTCCTATTCTCTCACCTCAAAGTAGAGACACCAATTCAGATAATGGCTAATATAATACCTGCACATTTTCCAGTGAGTGACTCAGGGGTCCGCACGGTAGAGACTGTGCTTACCTGTCTAGACGGACTGTAATGTCGACACGTGGTTTGGATCTAGTCATTTCAACCTGGCACTGAGCTGGCAATGCACTCTCTCCCCAGTAGAAACCCCACACCATTTCAGAAACAGAAGGTCACTGCTCCCCTGTCTGCCACTTTCCCTACTGACTAATACTTTTTCCTTCAGTTAATAAATACAAAATTGAATAATATGAATTCTGCATTTGATAAGCATGCAGACAATACAAACAGGTCATGTGTGTTTTCATGTGTGTTTTCAATCAAATTGGAGAAATAAAGGGGAGATAAATAATGCATGAAAATACTCATACACCTAAAAGAAGGGAGGGATTGGCAGGAGGACCAGAGCTGCTCTGTGAGGAAGGTTTCAAAGTGTCTCAGGACGCCTTCAACTGTATGGCAGGAGAAAGCCAGTTGAACAGCTGTCGGCCAGCCAGTGGATACCAAAACCAGTCAGGGATGTAGAAGGGATGTTCTCTCTGCCTCCCGTCTCTCTCTCCGGGCCCTGCACACTACAGGGCTCACTGAGCACCAGACATTCAGTAAGAATAGAACGAGGCATTCTCATAACAGACTTTTGAATCATACCAGGAATCTACCTGAAACTCCTAGCTGACCTAAAGCTAAGGGTTATTTTCTCCATCTGCTCAGAGAGTTTAAATAATGTGCCTCAAACCATACAACTAATAAATATAGTATGGAAAGCTCATCAAACTGGAGGAATTTTGTAAAAACAAAGTATTTGCAATTGTGTCCATGTTCTACAAGATCCTGAAATCAAAGAATGGAGTCAAGAGCAGGGTTATTGAGAAACACACCTTTTTTTTGGCTGATGACATTTCACAGCACCACACGATAAAAGAATGAGAAGGGGCTGAAACCTAGAGTGATCACTGTAGCGAGATATCATTAAAGGCTCATGCATTCTAAGAAAACCATATTTTCACTTACTCATCAAATCTTCATGGAGGACAGTATACCTTTTCTAATGTGCCCCTATTCTTTAGACTGCTATAGCTTCTTTGATTCCATGAAACTATATCCTGACAATGGTATCACCCTTCTGGAGGCTTACACTCATCTCCTGGTCCTCAGATTGTCTAATAAAACTTTGTAAGCTCATGGCAGTCCCCCCAACCCAGACATCTTGTTTTAGGTATTAGTTTTTTATGTACCTGTTGTAACTCTTCAACCATATGATAAAGAACTTGAGAGTAAAAAAACAAACAAAAACCCCAAACTGACTTATTCCTTATTGTTTCCTTCATAGCACTGTGAGGACTACCTCGGTATTTACAGTTTTTCCGAGGCTCTTGTACCTACACATTCTTTTTTAAATTGAGATCTAATTCACCTACCATAAAATCTGTCCTTTTAAAGTATACACTTCAGTGGTTTTAGAACAGTCGCAAGGTTGTGCAAGCATCACCATTATTTAATTCCAGGATGTTTTCATCACACTGCAATTTTCTTTTGATGAGATAATGCATATAAAGTTCTTAGCACACTTAATGGCCACTTGGCACCTCTGAGCTCAATTATTATTATTACTTCTATCATTGCTATTCTTACATTTGGAAAACAATGTTTTACTTCACAGCAGTTTGATGGAAGTTAATTAAAACAATGCTTGAATTATATAGCCATTGCAGTGCAGTTAGAACATACAGTACCTTGACTGATTTTTGCAACAATTTGTGAAGTACCATATCTACTTTGCAAATAAAAAAGCTAAAGAAAAACTGAGAACCGACCAAAGTAAAAGCATCTCTGTACCAGCCGACTTAAGAGGGACTATTCTAAAATCGAATCACGCTTACCTATGGTATAAACTGTTCAGCTATTGTTTGTACTGAAGCAGAGACTGCTTGATTAGACACCCCTCTATGAACCCTCCAATGTCAATGATACTATCATTCTATGAAAAGCCTAAATGGATTGCTTAGTGGTTAGTATAGAGGGAGACAAAATAAAGAGAGAGAGAGAGAGGGAGAGAGAAGGAGAGAAGGAGGGAAGGAGGGAGAAAGGAAGAAAGGACTTGTTAGTTTTTTGCAATGAACCAAAGACAACTAAATTTGAATTTGAGTCCTACATTTTTTTCAAAGTTTATACAATAGCTAAGATCTAGGATTGTGTTATATTTTTAAATCATAAATTCTTCAATTTATAAGGGGGAAGGGGATATCCCACTAGATCGATGTTTCAGAATAACCTAGGAGGTTTTTGTAAACCTTATGTGTTTTTTTTTTTTCCCAAGAAAGTATAACCCTTCTCTTCAAAGGGGATGGAGGGACTTGTCTTTATGGGTAAGATCACATGGCTTATCACGTTTGTAGGACTCGTTGGTGGTGGTGAGCACAGAAACCAATGAGTTCTTCTTTGGAGGAAGATAGACCCTGAGTTCTGGTGATAACACTGACTCTTCAATGCCTTCATTTCCTTACATTATCTCTCCTTAGATGAAATTAAGTCAATAATCAGAATACTGTTGGACTGAAACTAGCCTACTACATGACTGGTGGGTGTGTCTTTGAAAGGGGCAATCATCTTACTATTTATATTTTGAAACTATCTCTATTTTGCTTACCAATTGAGCCTATACAGGATTTTGCTGTGCTTAGTAGCTTAGTCATGTCCAACTCTTTGCAATCCCAAGGACTGTAGCCCACCAGGCTCCTCTGTCCATGGGAATTCTCCAGGCAAGAATACTGGAATGGGTTGCCAAGCGCTCCTCCAGGGGATCTTCCCAACCCAGGAATTGAACCCAGATCTCCCACATTGCAAGTAGATTCTTTACTGTTATCTTGTATATTTTAAAAGACATTCTCCAACCATTATGAAGTTTTTCCAATGTGGCTATGGGTTCATAAATCTCAAGTCTTTTTCATCACACTTTCCATGGTTCAAATAGTATATCTCTGCATGATGCCACACAACTCTAGGATGAAATAAAGCAAATTTATTCTCTTGGGAATCAGAGACAGCTATTTAAGATCATTAATTCTGCATTTCCATTCACTGAAATAAATAGCAACCATCATAAAATAAAAATACACATCTTTAAATGTGTCCTTATATATAAAGAATGTGTACTATCATTAAGCTCTCTTTCCCTGAATAATCAAAAAGCAGAAATTAAGCAGAGTGAAAAGCAGGCATTGACTGGTGACCCATCTCAGGTTCTTAATTTTTCACAGTAAGATCTCTGGTTTGAACATGTAGCCCAGTGGTCTGGCATCATGACAAATCTCTTGAGCTGCTGCATGAAGATATAAGGTGACACCTGCTTAAGCCTTATCAGAAGTTCAGTGGGTTGATCAGATGTGGTTTGTTTGTTTATGGTTTTTTAAATTTGTTTTATTATAACCTTTAAACTTTTGGTTGGTGTTAAATTAGCTTTGGTCACATTTTATGGTCATTCAGAAAACTGTAGGCAATAAACACTGGGTTTCAGCTGCTAATTAAAACCATAACCTTTATTTCTCTGCTTCTCTTTGATTCCTTGTCTTTGGGCTGTTACACTGCTTGGTATTAATTCCTGCCCAGGAATTCGACAGGAATAGGACATTCAACTCTCCCAGTTGCAACAGTTGTTGGAATTTATACATAAAATAGTTTTCTATAAAAGAAGTCCAGGATTATTTGTGGATTTCATTTACTTGTATCCCAGAACCATCATTTTCATGGAGAGCTGACTATGCAATTATGGTCTGACTTTCAAATTTCCACAGCATAGAGAATACTATCTTTCAGACAAGAGATAAAACATCTATGGATGGTGACTTTAGTCCTCTTCATGGTAAATATTATCTTAGTAATCAGGTTGTAAGTAAAGTAAAATTAGTCTTTATATTTACAAAATCTTTAGCGACTTCCCTGCTGGCTCAGTGGTAAAGAATCTGCCTGCTAATGCAGGAGAAATAGGTTCACTCTCTGATCCAGGAAGATTCCACATGCCACAGAGCAAATAGTTGTGCCACAACTATTAAATTTGTGCACCAGAGCTGAAGAACCACAACTCCTGAGCCCGTGTGCCTAGAGCCCACACTCTGTAATAAAAGAAGTTACCACAATGAGAAGCCCATACACCACAACTCGAGAGTAGCCCTCTGCTCACCACAACTAAAGAACAGCCTGCATAGCGATGAAGACACAGCACAGCCAAAAAATAAATAAATAGAATTATTTTTAAAATCTTTAAAATTTGAATGACTCAGTTAGTGAATGATTATAAAATATACATGAAAATAAAAGGTTAGTTTGGAAGGGATATAAAGTTCTAAATTGTTTTTGTAAATTTTGACTTGAAACCAGAAAAATAATCGTGAGATAATATTTTCAAGTGTGTTTGATGAAGTGACTTTTAAATAATGCTATCCTGGTTTCCACAAGCCTTGAGCAGAGACTTAATTTGAAACACATTCCAAGAGAAAAGCTGACAGGGCTACCTTTCACTTTTTCATTTCTGTTGACTTCTAGCCCAGGACTACCAGTCTATATCCTTAGAAAAAGCAAAGGTATATATATATATATATGTATATGTATATATATATATATGGGTAGGCTTCCGAGGTGACTCTGTGGAAATAATCTGTCTGCCAATGCAGGAGACACAGGTTCAGTCCTGCGGTTGGGAAAATCCTCTGGTGAAGGAAATGACAACCCACTCTAGTATTCTTGCCTGGGAAAACTCAAGGACAGAGGAGCCTGGCAGACTACAGTTCTTGGGGTCATAAAAGAGTCAGACATGACTTAGCGACTAAACAACAACAACATATGGGCAGACAAAGGCATCCACCAAAGACTATTTTCTATAGAAATCAGCAAGGTTCTATTATCCCCAGTGTGGTAAGCAATGATTTCTGTGGCCATCAAAAATAAATCTATGTTTATATGTGTAATTTTGGCACAAAAGAGTTTTCAGAAGGGAATATAAAATCTCTAAGGCTGAAGCTCCTGATGATTATGACCTTTCTTTGTCTTAATAAAACAATAATATTGTCACAAAAATAAAATAATAAGAAACATTCAGCAAGTTTCTATTAGATGCCGTACATTTCATGAAAATGCTATACCACTCTTCCCAGGATTTAAAATTTTAAATAGGTACATGTTGATTGTGTTTATATACATTCATTTTTTTCTAAATTATATGATTTCCTTGGATAAATGACACTGAAATTCTGGAAACAAAAAATACTAAACTTGTGTTAGTCTTCACTTGTATTTATTTATTTACTGATTCATTCATTCAACAAATACAGATGGATTTTATACTATACTCCTGACATTTTGCCAAATTCTGGATAAACAGGGGTTAACAAAATAGGCAGTGCCACTGCCATTATGAAGCTTTAAGTCTCTTATTATTTCTTTATATATTAAAATTATTTCTTTATATATTAACATTTCTTTATATATTAAAATTTATATTAGTATATAAAGTATGCTGTGTCAAGAGGAAAAGGGCAGGGTGTTATGAGAGGCATTGAGGAGCATATGAGAGCTCCTCGCTGAGGAGCTGAAGATGTGAAAAAGTCAGCAATGAGAATAAGTTTCCCAGGCAGAGGAAACAGTATGTGCATAGGCCCTGCGGAGGAAAATATATATGAATAAAAAGACAGATGCTGTTATATACATATGCAGATCCAGATATAAATACATGGACTCTCTGTAGAGACAGAGAAATGTAAATTATGTATGAACATATGTAGGCATTATTCAGAAATTTTATCTAGAAGATTAAACTAGATTAAGGAATTATACACAAAAAACTAAATTGCATCATTTGCAGACATAAAGCAATTTCAAAATAGATGGCTAATCACCTTTTAAAAATCTTCCAATTTAAGAATGGAAAATTGTTGATATAAATGTAGAACCTAACAGTATGTATCTTGACATTCATCTAATTGTTTGTTCCTAAGTTTCATTCATCAGTGTGCTTTATGAAATGTATTATATAAAGCCTTTCTGAATCAACAGGGACTCACCACATTTTCTAAAAGTCATTTACTTCTACAATGTCAAAAAATGATTCATCATTCTATGCTTATATTTCAAAGTTAATGTAACACGTTTAGTTTCTTTGTGAGGTAGAATGTCTTGTTAACTCATTTCTCTAGAGAGCTCTTTTATCTCGAGATGTAGCAAGAGTTCTCTGTACACTTTTCACCTTAAAAACACTGTTTGAAATCATTTGACTTGTTTTTCAAGTACCCTCTACAAATTAGCTGAAGAAAGAAAAGTTTTCACCTTTGACCGTTTTAACTTCCCTGTTCACCTGAAAGAGAAAAATCAACAAAGTTTGGTGCTTGAGTCCCTAAAATGCAAGTTTCCAGGTAATGAACTAGTCACTAGTTGCTTCAAACAAGAAGATACATTTTCACCCAATTATTTTTCTGGAAAACTTCTGAATCAGTGAATTCAGAAGATAACATTTTTCCTGCAATTTGGCTTAGAAATTTGAAGATGAAATCACACAAAATGCTCAAATCTGAATAATGTATGAGCATTTTGAACTTAAGGTAAACATTCATTGCTAACTTCTCCAGAGCAGTGATCACTGGGGTTCCCTCAGAGTGGCTCAGTCCCCACGGACTATACAGTCCAGGGAATTCTCCAGGCCAGGATACTGGAGTAGACAGATGTTCCCTTCTCCAGGGGATATTCCCAACCCAGGGATTGAACCCAGGTCTCTCACATTGCAGGCAGATTCTTTACCAGTTGAGCCACCAGAGAAGTCCAAGAATATTGGAGTGGGTAGCCTATTCCTTCTCCAGTGGATCTTCCCGACCCAGGAATCGAACTGGGATCTCCTGTATTGCAGGCAGATTCAGCCTGGGGGTTCCTTGCGATCATCCCTTTTCATGGTTCCCCTAGAAGAGCCAGAGGGTATTCTGAAGAGACTTGTGGACTCTGATAACAGAGCAAAGCTTGATGGAGAGATAACCATCAGAAGCAAAGTCAAGTTAGCCATCCGCCCAAAGAATATGCATTCTCTCTATTTTTCTCACTGTTGTATCACAAAGAACTTCCATTTACATGAATGTAACATGTTCAGTTCCATCTCAGGATCTTTATTATTCTTCTGTCTAGTTAGATCTTTGTTTCCCTCACCCTCAAATAACCAATCCCTTATATTAGGGGTGATAAAGAACCTTGAGAACTTTAGGGTGGAGCTGGTCTATGACTCTGATGAGCAAAAGGACAATGCTTGCCTGTGAAATATGCCCTTTTTTATGAAACAAGTACTGAAGAGTGGCTACCCATCGAAGTACAAAGACACTCATTTAAATGTCTGCCTCAAACACAGTTGAAAAGCCAATGCCAAAGAAAACATGTCTCATTTGATTAATTGTAGTCTCCAGTCTTTGAGTTATCTATGATAAATCTTTAATTATTAAAATCATAGCAAGAGTAATATGCTGTGATCTCATATCCAACTTATATAATTCCTTTGCCAAACATGCCCACTCTTTCAAAATGATAATAAATCAAAACTCATTGAGAAGATAAAAATCCATTGAGAAATTAATCACAAATCTAAGGCTAAATGGAAATCATATTCAACTTATTAACTGTTTTGTAACATTAGTGCCAAAGCTTCCCTATTGAGTGGAAGTTCAAGAGAGTCTGTATTTGGTAGCAGATGCATGATGATGAACTGATGATGATAATGATGGTAGTGAAGTTAAAAGCTTCCTGGATACTTGCCATGTTGTAGGAACTCTTAAGCAGTTTTTAAGAAATACTATATGAGAATATATGCTATTAGTTCCATTTATTTGATGAGGGAGCTGAACCTCAAAGGGCTTAATAACTTGCCCCAAAACAGATGCCTAATAAGCATCTGAGCTGTGATTGGGTCTCAGACAATCTGGTTTCAGATCTTGTGTGCTTAATCATACTTAACTACTAGGCTTCTCAGAAGGGATCCAAAGGTGCTCAAAAGAGATTGCAGTTTCGATGTGATATTAGTAAGCCTTTTGGAAAGACAGTGATGCTAGCATCCTTCCTATTATATATACCAAAGAATAAATCAATTACTTTTCAAACTTTCACACCTTTAATCCTCACACTAACTTTATTTGTCAGCCTTAGAGCTATCATGTGGAGGATGCTTGAAATTCAAAACAAGTAGGTGACTTTTCTAAGCTAAAACATCTAGTCATATTCAACCCAGCCTATTTCATTCCAAACTGATGCTTTTCAGTCACAGCATGTTGTTTCCCTATGCAAACCTTTGACTATCCCCTGGAAGTAAAAGAGGCCACATGAGAGTGCCCTGGAGCGTCAAAATCCTTGTCATTTTATGATGCTTTGAACACTGACAAACTTGTTAAGATGGAGGTAGGCAGAGCCCAGTAACTTTTATTTCATGGACATTAAATGTGTCCAGGTGTTCAGAATTACTAGTTGGTTAAATTTCCACCTGCAGTAGGGTCAGAGCAGATTGTCTCATACTTTAGAAGCCCTGGGAACAGAAATGGATCCACAATACCCTTTAGGTTTTATTGTAACTCTGGATAGCACCAGATGCTCAAAGACTCTATAATGGGATCAACTAAAGAAATGTCCAGTGTTTTTCCTCTCTCCCTGTTTTTACCTAGCATCTTTGTCTGCATCCCTGCTCTTCCCTTGCACCTTTTTTCTTCCCAGCTAACAGATTTACTTAAATCATTTTCAGTATTAGTTGTCATTTTGGAAATATGTGTTCAAACTTCCAATCAAATCCAATAGAATATATCATCATACTAAAAAAGACAGCCATGGAGATTTTTGCTAAATAAAATTTGTGATTCTGTTGAAAAGGAAAAGAGGGCTTTCACTGTTGTTTTCCGATAGTGATAAATTTATTTAAATATTTAAAAAGAAATATTAATAACCTTCCAGCAGATAAGTCTGTGTGTTACAATCAATAAGCAAGTAAATATAGATTTGAATTCTGTAACCAGTTTTATTATATCAAAAAAGAAATGTACAGTACAATATATGAAGTCTTTAAGGAGACACAGGAGCCTTGGGTTGGATTCCTGGGTTGGGAAGATACCTGGGAGGAGCGCATGGCAACTCACTCCTTATAAGAAATAAACCATCATTAGCTATTTCTTTATCACAATAATAGACATAATTTAACAGGTTGTTGTTGTTGTTTAGTTGCTAAGCCATGTCTAGCTGTTTTGTGACCCCCATGGACTATAGTCCACCAGGTCCCCCTGTCCATGGGATTTCCCTGGCAAGAATTAGTAGAGTGGCTTGTCATTTCCTTCTCCAGGGCATCTTCTTGACCCAGGGATCAAACCTGCGTCTCCTGCACTTGCAGTCAGATTCTTTAACACTGAGACACCAGGAAAGTCCCAATTTAATAGATAGAGGTGCTGAAATTTGAAATATGAATTGACCCATTAAT
Source organism: Muntiacus reevesi (assembly GCF_963930625.1). Classification (NCBI taxonomy): domain Eukaryota; kingdom Metazoa; phylum Chordata; class Mammalia; order Artiodactyla; family Cervidae; genus Muntiacus; species Muntiacus reevesi. The sequence goes on along the minus strand of NC_089251.1, from coordinate 70,624,397 downwards.
AATTAGAATTAATAATTAGAATTAATTATAATTTTTTAACTTTCTTAGTTAACTTTTGAGGTCATGGTCAGAAATATTAATATCAGTCTTGTCTATCTAATTCATTTAACTTCTCTCTTAGAAACATAACGACCATGTTTTAGACTCTTTTCATCTTATTCTTCCATAAATATTTCAAGCTTTCTACTTACAAATCATAATTCTTAAAATTATTTTTTTATCTTGTTTGAAAGATAAAATCAGTGTTATCTTTCCTTTCTCTCTAGGCTTGTAAGCATGAGTCTAACTTTTAATGATACCACTTTTTAATATGAACTAATTGTATCCAAGGATGCTGTGCAAGAACGCCAGATTTAAGAGAAAGCTTCATGCAAGGAGTTGTAATGATAGCACCCATGCTACCATGAAAATGAATAGAAAAACTAACCAAACACCTTCTCTTCAAGCAAAGAGCATACTTTAAAAGTGAAAGTGAAAGTTACTCAGTTGTATCTGACTCTTTGTGACCCCATGGACTATACAGTCCATGGAATTGTCCAGGCCAGAATACTGGAGTGTGTAGCCGTTCCCTTCTCCAAGGGATCTCCCCAACCCAAGGATCAAACCCAGGTCTCCAGCACTGTAGGCAGATTCTTTAACAGCTGAGCCACCAGGGAAGCCCAAAGAGTATACTTAGACATAAAAAAAAAAAAACAGAAAGAAGAATATTTAATATTGACTTTGGCTGCATCCCTATTAACAACTAACAAGTCTGTGATTATCTCACAAGATTCAATAATAACACTTAATTATAGGTGAGTAAGAGATGTGGAAAGCATTTAAGTTTGGACCAATATGCAACAAATGTGAACCCAGTAGAATTGGTTTGGTGACATTAAGATTTTGATTAGCTTTCTGAGTCAAAATTAAATTATTCCATATTTCTTTGAAATAATGATAATATAATTTCCTGTTTTAATTAGATCTATCAGTTATTTCAGACTTTGCTGTTACATTTTATACCAAAAAATGCCATAAAAACAAATACTGAAAATATTTTCAGGACAGATTTATAAATTAATTTTTAAATTGAAATTCTATCTTAAGATTTCATTTTATATTTTTATTTTATTTCCTTGTTGACTCATCATTTAGCTTAAAACATCATAATGTCAATCTATGCTATAAGAGCTAGACTACGCCAACACATTTTCCAAACAAATAACTATGTTGATATTAGCATAGGCCACCAAAATGCACTGATCATGGACAATATATGGTTAACGTGTACCATATGTGATCATCGATTTAAAAGCAGACAGTACTCAAGTTCTCCAAATAAATTCACAAGAAAAAGAAAGTCAGTAACACCTAAAATACCTCTTCAACAATAAATGATTCATTTTGCTGTCTTTAACATAAACACTAGCTAAGTGTTTCAAAAGTATTGTTGAATTTACCCATTTCTGAGTTGCTTATTAATTTAATCCAGCTTATTTTTTGAAAGAATTTGTATTATATTTTAACTTCTAAAGAAAAAAAGCCCCCTTTCCATCTTGTTGGCCAAAATTCTCCTGGGAGTTTAAACGGTGTCATGTAATCCCTCAGTCTCGGAGAAGGCGCTGGCACCCACCCCAGCGCTCTCGCCTGGGGAATCGCAGGGACGGGGGAGCCTGGTGGGCTGCAGTCCATGGGGTCGCTAAGAGTCGGACACGACTGAACGACTTCACTTTCACTTTTCACCTTCATGCATTGGAGAAGGAAATGGCAACCCACTCCAGTGTTCTTGCCTGTAAAATCCCATGGACGGGGGAGCCTGGTGGGCTGCGGTCCATGGGGTCGCTAAGAGTCGGACACGACTGAGCGACTTCCCTTTCACTTTTTACCTTCATGCATTGGAGAAGGCAATGGCACCCACTCCAGTGTTCTTGCCTGGAGAATCCCAGGGACGGGGGAGCCTGGTGGGCTGACGTCTGTGGGGTCACACAGGGTCGGACACGACAGAAGCGACTTAGCAGCAGCAGCAGCAGCAGTCCCTCAGTCTACCTAGCTGAAAGCTGTACAAAGTAAATCTCTCATTCATTATTGTGTTCACCGCCTTTTTAATCTTTATAGAGTATTAGGGGCTTTTAAAAAATTACTATTATTATTTAACTTCTCACTGTCCTTTAGAATTTTTCTATCACAAACACCTTCCCAAGTTACTTTCTAGGATATTCTTCTCCAACACTACAATAGAAATTTTGTGCAAATTGTCAATTTCTTAACAGAACAACAAAAAAAGAATACCTAGCTATCTTCCTAAGTATATTCATATATTGTTAAAAAGCTGAAACCAATAAATTTAAGTATAAAAATAGCTGAAACTGTTAAAACTAGAATAAAAATAACTGCAGAAATTACCATTATAATGATTCTTGGCTTATATAGTGTATATCTCACTTAATAATGTTGATAATAACATATACAATAAATTTTAACTGTCAATGACCCCTTCCTAAGTTACCAGCTCAATCTTTTCTCAGGTAACAGTGAACACAGTCCTGGCCCATGAGGGTCACAGAGTAATTATTTACAGAATATTGATTGTATTCTCACAGCAACTCAGAAGCAGTGCTGTGATATTACCTCCATTTTTATACATAAGGAAACTGAGATATAAAAATGTTCAGTCACTTGCCCAAAGTCCTTCTGCTAATCAGCTGAATAACAGTACTTGAATCCAGATGTTTGTCTTAACTGCTGCTATGCTCTAGCCTTTTGGGGGAAAACACCCTAGAGACAGGTAAATCCCAGTAATGAAATCTACTTCAGAATATGGAAAATGATAGACAACCACCCAACTAGCTTCATAAGAGTAGAACTTCCTGACACAAAAGCCACAGAAATGCACCCACACACATACACAAATCCCAATTTATATTATACTGACAGTTACAAAAATCCTAACTGGCATACTCCCCATGTAGTTTCAATAGTATATAAATGAGTAATCCACTCTGATAAAGATGCCTGCTGCATGTAGCATCATTTACTGAGTCAGCCCCTGTGTGATACTTTATATAATAACTGGTTTTAGCTTTATAATTCTGAGGTAACTATTATTATCAGCATTTTATAGATGAGAAAATGTACCCCAGAGTTACACAGCCACTAAGTATAAACCAAGGACTAAAGTCTGATTCTTTCTGACTTCAGATGCCATGTATGATCATGTTGGGTATATACCAAGAATGCTGTAACGTCTCAAAATTAGGCAGTCTGGTAACGTGGACAAATAAAAATTGTTAAATTAAGACAAATGAAGGGACACAAAAATCACTAAGATGGATTCTGTAACGATATTTGGTAAATCCAATGCTATTATTGATTAGAAAAAAAAAAAAAATCACTTAGTAAACCAGAAATAGAAGACTGCCCCTTGGCATGATAAAAACCAAATCTACCTTAAGTTAACTAGTAACAATGATGCTTACCATGAAAAACATTCCTATTACAGTATATTTTAATGTTTTAGCTCTTTCTTAGACATGCCAATCAATGCTCTATGACAGGAAATGTAAATAATTTAAATTACTGGGGAAAAAGAGAAAAACAATCATACAGTGCTTGCCACTAACCTGAAACTTCACCACTGGACAGAAAAAACAGGCACTTTGAATAGCACAAAAGTGGGGGTCTTCATAACCCTATTCTAAGAATGAGATGATCCAACATAAAGACATGCATTATCACAAGGGATGGTAAAAGACACTCAGAAAAGTACTTTATAATAAAAAGTATAAATGAGTTAATCAAAGTTTATAAAAATTTTTTGCAAATGACTCTCTAGGTAATGAGTTCATTAAAATCCATCATGCTATTTTCTTTATTTGTGATAGAAATTTTCCATAATAGAAAGTATAAATAATGAATGGTAGCTTGAGAATCAAGGAGCCTGTGGTTTTTGTCCCTAACTAAGCTTATAACCATGAACAAAGTATTTAACTCTTCTGCTATCTAAGTTTCTTCATTTTCTAGATTACTATTTTCAGTTTTTAATTTTATTCTACAATAGCCTTTTCAATTTTATATACCCTAATATGTTTTAATTCACAACCATTCAATTTTCTAGAACTTTTGCTGTTATTATTGTTCAGTCACTAAATTGTGTCCAACTCTTTGAAAACTACTGTTGGGCAATGAATGGAAAACTCAGCTAAACAAACAAACAAAAAAAGAAAATAAAAGGAAAAGTAAACAATCAAATCTAGTTTCTACCAGGATGGTGAGGTGCCTTAGCAATGGTTGGTGAAGATTCTACACTCACAGCTGATATTTTTCATCAAAATTGTAGGTACATTCACTGTGGTTGTGACTGGGGACTATCCTGAAGCAATATAGATGTTCCCAGGGGAAAATCTTTAACTTTTACTTATAGAGTGTGTTTATTTTCAATTATTGATGACATACAGAATACTATTTCCTGGATTTCTGCTGTATACAACTTATCAAAAGATAAAATAGTCTAGAACACAAAGGAAGAATATATTCTGCAAGGTTATATTGACAATGGTTTTGATTTACATGCAGTTATACTTTCATGATGTTGATATCGTTAACACAACAAACCTATGCTTACAAGAACCTTTGTTAAGCTAAGATGGCATTGGCCATATGAGAGTTTCTTATCTCTTGTGCAGACGTGTAAGGCAGACAAAAAGGAGGATGTGGAGAATAGCAGCAATCATTACCAAGGAGACAAAAGATAGCACTCCACACTTAGATAAAAAGAATGCTGCGGAAGCAGACTCTTTAATCTGCATAAACTTCAACATAAAAAATAATTTCAAGCCTAATTCATTTTCCAAATTTCCATGTGGGGTGTGTGCGTACATGCAAAATAATGTCTTTAGCAATAAAAAATTGATACAAGGTGGCACTTGAATGGAGGGATCAATTCTAGCACCTCCTTTTATCTTGTTTTTCCATTATTGGATAATATTTGGTACCAAATATAGTTTAAAAATATAGTTGAGCGGATATTTTTGTCCCTAGGTTTTAATTTAGACTACATAACATGTATTGACTCATTCACTTCACTAGTCATAAAAATGTTCTATTGTTCCCCTATTGATACTTTAAGAGAATGCTCATAAACTGAGTTTCCTTTTCAAACATCAAGACTCCAAAAGACAAAACTGTCAATATCCTCTGCCTCTCATTTCCTTTCCAAAACGTAGACCTCTGAATTGACTCCCATTTGGTATAATACTTTACTTCCATCTATTTTCTCAAATTATTAATACTAAGTTACAAAAGCTATTTATTTTGGAAACCATAAACATAGGAAATTCATAGAATTTCTATTGGCCTATTATTTAGATTATGCCATGAAGCACCAGGATATAACTGGTGAAAGAAATTAATACTTTTGCCAAAGATTCTTAAAGCACTGAATAATAAAATAACAAAAATCATAAAATAGGAAAGAGGTCTTAGGCACAACTCTCTCCCGATGCAGTAAACTTCTAATATATCTGGGGCAAAGGCAGTTGAAACCTGTCATTAATGTTACTATTTCTCAAAGCGACCTATTTGTTTTTGAAAATCCTTTTGAACCAAAAGCTACCTCTCTTTAATGTATCTGCAGTATGGATCACTATAGTGTAATCTGTACCCTTTCCGATATGACGACCCTTCGCCTTTTTGCAAATAGTAACCCAGTCCTTTTTTCCTACTCTCAGTTCAAGTCTTCTGGAGAGTATTTTTCCATTCTTTAACTATCAATCATTATGAGAAATTTTTCTAACCATTCATTCTTCAGATCCCCAGCTTGCTAATAAACTTAGATTCTAAAGGAGCTTAATAGAATACACTGACTTCACTACAATGCATAAGATGGGTACTAAACAGTGTGTTTTCTTCCTTAATTAAGGCATTATTTTCCCATCAATATTGTCTGGACTTTTTAATAGTCACACACACTAGTTGCTGATCTGAGCTTTGTAAACTAAAATTCTCAGGCCTCCACACACTGTTCATTAGCAAGATCTCTTCTCTGTATTTATTCTTGTGGATTTGAAAATGCAATTACAGGGTTTTAACTACCCCCTCCAGATCTTCCATCTGTGTTGCTTTTACTCAAACCTTTTCTTCATCCAAAATATTCCCTTCCAGCTCTGCTGTCTGAAAACATGAACGCTCTTGTTTATCTTGTGCTTAAACTTCCTCTGATCAATATTACCCTTTCCAGTGTATCATTTTCCTTGATAAAGAAGATAAACTCTAAATAAGAGAAGTCAAAATCCCCTGCTTTCTCTCTTCATCTGTGATTATATCCTCTCACCTAAGCAGATGCCTTCCAGTTACTCCATTTTCCAGAAAATAAAAACCTCACGTTTCACAAGATGTTGCTTATTCAGACTTTAGTCTTGATAAGTCCATATTTACTGGCTCAGAGCAATCTCTCTCTCTCATCATGTTTGTATTTACAGATAAATCTTGGAACACTCTTTTTAAATATTTTAAATTTTGAACTCTTTTGTGAAGACAGAACACTGAAAGCTTTGTCGTAGCTCTGGCATGCAGTGTAGAACTGCGTCAAATGTGCAGGTGTGTCCCAATACCATGTGAGGCAAGGAATCCCATTGATTCCTTTAGTAAAGTTGGGAATAAAAGTCATATGTGGGTCAGAGATCTAATAAGGATTACATAAGTTCTTTTTAAAATGGTAAAATACTTGAAGTCTAGGTCAAAGGAAGTTTCAATAATCTAGTATGTTTACAATACAATCATAGATATAAAATGATCATCAAATAGAAACTAGAAATTAGATTCTTTGCTTTTTGAAAAGTAAGACAGTCAGGTGCCTTTGCCATTTCTGTTGCCAGTATCTGGAATGTGATTCCTTTCACATCCTTCATATCTCCAAAATCTAAATCCTAACACCCCCTGATGTCAAGTCCCAATATTACCTCTTTCAAAAGGTTTTTCCTGATATTCATTACTGAAGCCATCACTACCCTGGGAGCTGATTCTTGCAGAGCAAGGATCTTGAAGGTGTGAGATCTTTACAACTGATACCTGCAGCCTATTATCCCACATGGAACTTGAACTCCTGTAGGAGCTTAATAAATATCTACTTGATGAGTCAATGGCCCACACCTTGCCTCAGTCAAAATTAATTTATTTCTCTCCTGATTTTTGCACATCCTTATCACATGTAACTCTTTACCATGCACCATAATTACTTGTGGGCTTCCCTTGTGGTTCAGCTGGTAAAGAATCCACCTGCAATGCGGGAGACCTGGGTTCAATCTCTGGGTTGGGAAGATCTCCTGGAGAAGGGAAAGTCTAACCACTCCAGCATTCTGGCCTGGAGAATTCCATTTACTGTATAGTCCATGGGGTCACAAAGAGTCAGACACAACTGAGCGACTTTCACTTCACTTCACTTTATTATTACTCGTACATATGACTCCTCTGATCCACAGCAATTTAAAGCTTTTCGAGCACACACATGTCAAATTGATGTTTAGCTGACACATGATGTCTCAGCACATGGAATATTCTCAAAATATTTTTGAGTTTTTTATGTCCATGAAAGCTTTGAAATCTGCACCAGAAAAGGATTAGCCGTAACTTGCCTTGTTCTGAGGCCTCTGTTCTATAATCCAATGACTGTGCCTATACAATCCTCTGCCTATACAAGTGATCTACCTATAAATCGCTTAACCCTGAAAAGTCTTTAAAAAGTTTAAGCCCAATTGTAGGAGAATCTTTTTGTGACTCTCTTTGTCCTTAATGCTCATTTGTAATCCATGTTGAAAAGATTTGTTGAAAAATGAAGCAGGAACCTCATATAATTTGCATCAGGCCTTGCCCCTAGGGTCCCACCATGGCAGGGGTACCCAATATCCAGGCTATGGACTGGTACCTTCTGTCAGATGACGGCAGCATTGGTTTAGAAATAAAGTGAACAATAAATGCAATCCACTTAACTTATTTAGAAACTACCCATCACCCCTGGTCTGTGGAAAAATTCACTCTCACGAAACCAGTCCCGGTGCCAAAAAAGTTGAGAAATGCTGCACTATGGAACTCCTTCATTTGAGGTATCATGACACTGAAAAGATGACTTCAACTGGACATTAATCATTCACTTGATCAATTAATCAAGTACCTCTATCCATGTGGGGGATTATATAGGTCCATCAAAGATACAAAGTAAACTCAGAGTGTTGCCTGTTTTCGAAGATAAGTTCTATGTACACACACATTGATACATCAAATGTGAGACCTATACAAGCTGAACTCTAAAATGAGTGATATAAAGAAGACTACATAACAGACAAGGAGATGAAACCAGTCCATCCTAAAGGAAATAAGTCCTGAATATTCACTGAAAGGACTGAAGCTAAAGCTGAAACTCCAATACTTTGGCCATCTTATGCAAAGAACTGACTCACTGGAAAAGACCCTGATGCTGGGAAAGATTGAAGGCAGGAGGAGAAGGGGATGACAGAGGAGGAACTGGTTGGATGGCATCACCAACTCGATGGACATGAACTTGAGCAAGCTCCAGGAGTTAGTGATGGACAGGGGAGCCTGGCGTGCTGCAATCCATGGGGTTGCAAAGAGTTGGACACGACTGAGTGGCGAACTGAACTGAATATAACAGACTTAGAGAAAATATTTGCAAAAGACCTAATGGATGAATGATTTTTATCTAAATAATACAATGAACTCTCAAAACTCATCAACATGAAAACAAACTACCAAATTAAAAAAAAAAAAGGTCAAAGATCTGAATAGACATTTCAGCAAAAGATATTTACCACTGGGAAATATGCCCATAAAAAGATGCTCCAAATCATCTGTCATTAAATTATTACAATTTAAAATAATAAGATACCACTACACCTCTATTAGAATGACCAAAATTTAAAACATTGAAGATATCAAATCCTGGCAAGATACAGAGCAATAGGAGCTCTCATTCATCACCAATGGGAATACAAAATCATACAGCTACTTTGGTAGACATTTTGATAGTTTATTTCAGAACTAAATGTACTCTTGCCACACAATTCAAAAATTGCAGTCTTTGGTATTTAACCAAATAAACTAAATTTTTTTGTCCACACAAAAACCTTTACATGGATATTTACAGCAGCTTTATTCACAATTGCCCAAACTTGGAAGTAACCAAGATATTCTCTAGCGCGTGCATGCTCAGTCACTTCAGCCCTGTCCAACTCTTTGTGAAATCAATTGGAAAAGCCTGTATGTTCTATAATTCCAACCATATGATATACTGGAGAAAAATATCTATGGAGACCAGAAAAGGATCAGTTGTTGCCAGAAACCAGGGCTAGGGCAGAGCACATAGGATGTTTAAGGCAGTGAAACTACCCTGTGTGATACAATAATGGTGAAAATGTCATTATAGATATGTCAAAATCCATGGAATACACAATACCAAAAGTCAACCCTAATGCAAAGCATGGAGTTTGTGTGATAATGACATCTCAATAGGTTCATGGACTGTAACAAATGTGCCATGATAGTGGAGGATGTTGATAAAGGAGGTTACACATGTGAGGTGCATAGGGTATAAGGCAATTCTTTGTACCTTCCATGTAAATTTTCTGTGAACCTAAAATGGGTCTAAAAAATAAAGTCTCTCAAAAAATACAGTGGCACCACAAGAAATAAACAACAACAAATTGCTGAGGCTACCAGAAGTTCACCCAAGCTGAACTAACACCAACAGGAATCAACCTTCTTGGAGCACTAACTGTCATCCTGGCATGGTTGAAGCAGTTTACATGCACTGTTTCCTTTGATCCCCACAACTACCCAGTCAACCTGCGTGCAGGTCAGGAAGCACCAGTTAGAACTGGACATGGAACAACAGGCTGGTTCCAAACTGGGAAAGGAGTACACCGAGGCTGTATACTGTCACCCTGCTTATTTAACTTATATGCAGAGTACATCATGAGAAATGCCGGGCTGGATGAAGCACAAGCTGGAATCAAGATTGCTGGGAGAAATATCAATCACCTCAGATGCACAAATGACACCACCCTTACGGCAGAAAGTGAAGAAGAACTAAAGAGCCTCTTGATGAAAGTGAAAGAGGAGAGTGAAAAAGTTGGCTTAAAGCTCAACATTCAGAAAACTTAGATCTTGGCATCCAGTCCCATCACTTCATGGCAAATACATGGGGAAACAATGGAAACATTGAGAGACTTTATTTTTTGGGCTCCAAAATCACTGCAGATGGTGACTGCAGCCATGAAATTAAAAGACGCTTACTCCTTGGAAGAAAAGTTATGACCAACCTAGACAGCATATTAAAAAGCAGAGACATTACTTTACCAAAAAAGGTCCTACTAGTGAAAACTTTGATTTTTCCAGCAGTCATGTATGGATGTGAGAGTTGGACAATAATAAAAGCTGAGCACTGAACAACTGATGCTTTTGAACTGTGGTGTTAGAGAAGACTCTTGAGAGTCCCTCGGACAGCAAGGAGATCCAACCAGTCCATCCTAAAGGAAAGCAGTCCTGAATATTCATTGGAAGGACTGATGCTGAAGCTGAAACTCCAATACTCTGGTCACCTGATGCAAAGAACTGACTCTCTGGAAAAGACCCTGATGCTGGGAAAGATTGAATGCAGGAGGAGAAGGGGATGACAGAGGATGAGATGCTTGGATGGCATCACTGATGCAATGGACATTAGTGTGAGTAGGCTCTGGGAGCTGGAGATGGACAGGGAAGCCTGGCATGCTGCAGTCCATGGGGTCACAAAGAGTTGGACATGACTAAGTGACTGAACTGAACTGAACCCAGTCAATGAAGTACCATTATAATCTCCATTTTGTTCATGGCCTGAAACTCATGATGGTTAATAACTTTTTCAAGCTCACACAACTAGTGTGGAATATAAGATACAAACCCAAGCCTAATTACACAGCCTGGGATGACCCACACGACTTGTCTTGAAGTAAAAGGAGTAATCAAGTGGGCAATTGCAGCAGGTTGAGAAAACCAGGTGGGATATGTCAAACTCACTCCGGAAAATTCTGCATCTGTGACAGTTTTAACCCTCATTTGACTTTATTGACTGTTTCTTCAAAACTATTAGTACACGTCTGGTATGAATGGATGCAATAGTCTTCCTGTTACATCAGAATTATATAATGTGTATACTTATATTCAATTTGTAAAGCAGTGTGTCTTATTGAGAAGACTTATTAAGAAGAAATAATTTTCACAGGGTCAATCTTGGGGCTAAGCAATTATATTTCATCTCTTTTTAATACTAGTAGTTAGATTTCTTGCCTAATTGATTTTTGAACCTTTTCTAGTGTGCCTGAAGACATAGTTTGAAATTCTTCTAAGGTTAGACCTCTCTTTTCTACTGTGACTAACAATTTTTAATATAAGACAAACACTTTACAGGCTGAAGGAATAATTGCTTGCACCTCTTACTGGGGTACTGTAAAAAAGCTGTGTGATTTTTGTTGATCTTCCACTGACTTGACTATAGAAATTGAAGTTTAATAGAAAGATTCATGACGTGCTATTGCAGGCTTAATATATGACTTTATGAAGCAGGGAAAACTCAGTGAAGTTGAAGCTATTATCTGAACCTCACAGGGGTAATTAGAGATACAACCTAAAGTGTTGAGTCAGCAGTGAAAAACACAACAACTTATCAATTAAACCTTTTGTATGTACTAGGGGAAGAAGGTGGAAAAATGAAAAGATGTGCAATGAAAAGAAATCATACATTCAAATAGGAAAGTAAAAGATTAGACCTGGAAAGCATTTCCCAAGATATCTGGAGACTGGAATAGTAATCTCACCCTATTCTCAAGTCTCCCAAGAGCATTCAAAAGGATTCTCACAATAAGTTAGCAAAATTGCTTTGCATATCTCAAAGTGGAGTACGTGAGTATCTACAGATATGGGGCAGCATTATATAAAGCAAAGAAAAACCCCAGCTTCTTCCTTAGATCACCTCTTCTGGCGAACAGGCACAATCCTACTCTCCCAACCAACCTCCTCATCACTGACACTTCTAAATATTTTCAGGAAAATGGAGTTACCAACAATTTAAAACATTTCATAGGATTAAATGGTCTCAAATACAGGACTGTATCTAATGTCACTGATTAAAGCTAATTTTTCTTCAATATTTCTGACTTGACTCTGTGCTCTTCCTACTAAAAAGGACTTTAAAATCCCTGTACCTTTTCTGATATCTCATGGGAAGAAGAAGAGGGGGTGGGATGCCAAGAGAAGCTAACTTTTTTCATTTTCTGAAATGAGTCACAAAGACCAAAGAAAATTGCTTACATATTTGTGTTGTGGGGCTTCGTAGGTGGCGTTCATGGTGAAGAACCTGCCTGCCAATGCAGGAGATATGAGACACAGCTTTGATCCCTGGGTCAGGAAGCTCCCCTGGAGGAGGGCATGGCAACCCACTCCAGTATTCTTGCCTGGAGAACCCCATGGACAGAGAAGACTGGCGGGATACAGTCCATAAGGTTGCAAAGGGTCAGACACCACTGAAGCAGGTTAGCCCACATGCACGCATGCGTGTTTGTATACGAGACTGCATATGTTGATGTACATGTGCATGAAAAACCTTGGAAATGAAGGAAGAAGTAGACATTTTCAAAACATTCGGTTGTGATTGTTTTTATCAGAATCTGTTTGGACAAGAAAATAAGAATTGAAAGTAGATATAACCTGAAACACTTTCAGACCATATTCTAGTGCTTTAAGTTGAAAATTGAAGACTATAAAATAATAAACACCCGATAGATTTATGTAGTTCCTTTCAGTTAACAAAATTCCCTAAGATGGTACATAAAATGACAGTGTCTTTTGAATCACAAAATTATTATGGGTTCCATGAAAATGCTTTAACTCAGATATAAGGAGAATGGACAATAAAGGGAGTCAAGAGTAATATCTCCATCCTGGTCTGCTACCCACAATTTTACTACAGGCATAAACTGTGAATAAGTAAAACAGGCCTTTATGTGCAGCATACACTTGAGTCTGCTGTATAGACTCAAAGATAGCAGGCAGTGTTTGAAAATTCATTTTTAATAAAGCATGTAATACAGAATAAACAAATACCAAAATAAAGATGGACTATAGGAACAAGAATTAAGTGATTATAACTTCCTCCAAAATTATTTCTTGCTTTATGGCTCAAAAAAGAATAACATTAGATAGTATTATAAGCACTAGACTAGGATAATTGTCTTCCCACAGCCAGCAGAAGAGCTTCAATGAATACTTTTCATTGATTCACTGAGCCAAATCATAAAGCCTCAGGCTGTCAGGGAAAAAATGTTTTTTACCTGTAAATTTTGACAAGAACTTGACAGAAATATATAAGATACCCTTGCCAGAAGTCCTATTGTGAAAAATATTAGAATCGGTCTATGAGACTCTATTGCTATGAAATTTAATGTAATTACTTTTTATGGTATTGTCTGGACTCTACAGTATTGGCAGGACCTTTGTTGTAAATCTATGCTGGAAAGAAATTAAATAAAGACCTAGAAGCTCTTTCTCCTATTGTGGGAACTGCATTGGACCAGCCACCTTCCAAAAGAATGATTGTGCCTTAGCAAATGAACCTGAGGTAAAGGTATTTATAGGAAAATGCAAAAGCAGGGTCTTTGTGTTATTTGAACTGTGTGTGTCCTTAAATGAGAACAATGAAAAAGAAGATTGTAAGGCAGGAATTCTCAGGCTTTAATGCACTTGTGAATCATATGGGATCTTGTTACATAGAAGCTTCTGATTCAGTAGAGTTGGGGTGGGTCCTGAGATTGTAAATTTCTCACAAGCTCCCAGATTATGCTGATACTCTAAGTCTGTAGACCCCATCTTGAATAGCAAATACAAGGTACAGAGAAGCTTGATGCCTAGGTTTAATCTGCTAAAGAAATCTTTTAAACATACGAATGTAAATTCGATGGAGGATTTGTTTTCTCCCTTGTAGGAGAGAAACAGACTGGGCATATTAAGTGTTTTTTTAGACAAAAACTGGAATAGCAATTTGACTGTGATCATATAATTGGTGGATTTTTGAGCTGGAGAAAGATTGCAATAACAGGGTACTTGTAAATTAAAAATTTCTTTAGCATTTAAAAGTAGCTCAGCGAAAACAGAGTGTGGTTCTGTGTTTGATTGTGTTTTCATTAAATTCAAAAGCAGACTCCATACCTCTTTTAAGAAACCACAATAGTGAACTGCTGAGCTACTATCTCAAGAAACCTGGGGTTCCTATGGTTTTAGTAGTTACTGAATATCATAGTTTACTTCTGTTGGCTATAAAATGGACCATGATGTATAATCTAAGACAGACATAAGTCTTTCTTTGAGCATCAGTCTGGAATATATCTTAATTCACCAGTAGGAAGGATTTCTTTGCACAGGGGCTTCCTTGGTGACTCAAATGGTAAAGAGTCTGTCTGCAATGCAGGAGATCTGGGTTTGATCCCTGGGTCAGGAAGATCCCCTGAAGAAGGGAAAGGCAACTCACTCCAGTATTCTTGTCTGGGAAATCCCATGGACAGAGGAGCCTGGCAGGTTACTTACAGTCCATAGGGTCACAAAGAATTAGGTACAACTGAGCGACTAACACTGACACTCTAATTAAAGCCAGGCTCATTCTTGTACGGCAAAAGACTGGGTATTTTACTAGGCATAATACCTGTATGCTAGCATGCCATTTTAGCTGGTCTTACAGATCTTCTAAGTTTTAGATTTATACTTTCCAGTAGGCTTAGAAGACATGCTCTGTCTCTATGACACTGAGAGATTCAGGCTGCTCACCTGATACAAGTTAGAATTTTCCCACATATTAATTTAAAATTCAGCATATGAGAATTTTAGTCAGAAGTAACCATTATTATTTTATCTTGAGGTTGTGCTTTGTCAGAATTCTAAATATTATGTGCTTTTTTTAAAAAATAATTTTGGAAGACTGTGTCTGTTACCTTTTTTTAAATAAAAGAATAAAAAAATCAAAATCCATTGATTTTTTTCATGAGCTACTTTTCATGCTAAATGTGCCTTCTTTTATTTGAGCACTATAAGCAGAAGTCACAATGAAGTGTGGATGTAAATCCTCCTGAAAAGTCTCCAAAGAAATTGTAAGCTTCCCCTTGTCTTTTATCAGACGTTTCTTTGTCCTGTGTAAAGCCTGTGGCAGGGATTAGGGAGATGCAAAACCTTATCATAAACAGAGAAAGGTTGAAAGGGGGAGTTTCATTTAAAAAAAAAAAAAAACTCTACAATTTGAATGTAAAATGGAGCAAGTGTCTCTGCCAGGTTGAGTGGAAAATAGAGTAAAAGAGTGAAATCCTAGCTCAAGAGATTTTTGTCTCCAAATCCTAATTCAGCTAATAAGGCAAAAGGAAGTAAAATATACAGATCTATATAGAAAGCCTTCTTTTCAGTTCTTTCAATTGCCAGCAAAACAATCTGTTTCAGTGTCCTTTTCCTATATTTACATGAGTCATTTTTATATTTATTTTGCTCTTTTTAACGTTTCCACTACCACTCAAGAATGATAAAAATATACAATTCTTGTAAGTATTACAAGAAGACACTTTCATGAGTTTTTAAGAAAAATGTTTTGGGTTCAGTGAACCTGTTATAATTTTAACACATGCATACAATTAGTGCTTTTGTTCCCTATCATACGTTCTCCTTCGTGCATCTGTTAATAGAATCCTGTTCTATTGCTGATCAAGAAGCCAATAATAAAGAGCATACAAAAAGACAATTTAATATTATACTTGAAATATTTCTCACTTTCTCTGTTTCTCACTTAAATGTAACCTCAGTGCTTTCTGATTTGCAGAGTGCTTTCAAACAAAATATACATAAGGTAGAGGAAAATATCAATAAAATCTCAAGGTTAAAAAATAACTATTCATTTCTATATACATCTTTATAAAATATGCATAAGACACTCTGGAAAATGGTCAAGGACTCAAATATGTGCGTGTGTGTGCACGCACACACACACACCCCCACATGGACATCATGTATATATCCACACACTGAAGCACACATACATATTATGTTTCCTAGGCCTATTTTATAGCAAACAAATAGTAGCAAATTATTAATTACAATAGTGTTCAGTTTGCTTTTAGGGGATAAACATATTAATTTAAAGTAATTACTTTTTTAAATAGTCTATGTAATAGAGGTAACATGCTATCCATAACATGACATGGAAGAACAGACATCCAATTCCAGGGTCTTTGATTGTTGTTTAAACATGAAAAATCTATTTCATTAAATGTAGGTAAATTAATAAAATCATTGAATTTATTGATTTGCTAATAATACATATCCTCTATTTCCCTTAAATATTTTCCTCTGTTTGGAATTTATTAAAACACAGATCCAGTGTAAGGTGAAAAACTAGTCTTTCCTCATATTGCTAAACACAATTTTTCACTTATGCTATCCTCACCATTACTGATGCTACAAAACTTTTATTTCCATTTAAACACTGTATGGGACTTTGGGACAAGCTACTAATCACTTCATAAGAAATGTCAATCACACTTGATTGACTAAGTGTGACTTTGATTAAATGCTGATACTTGAACTTAGAGTGTGTTAATGACAGAAGTTAACATTTATTAAGCACTTATAGTATGATAGATATTTTTTGAAATCCTATACTTATCTCATTTAATCCTCCCAATAACTCTAAACAGACAGTGTAATAATCCCCATTTTACAGATGATGAAGCTAAGTCACAGAGAATTCAGCAAAGACCATATAGCTAGCCAGGGTAAGAACTTGGAATTAAACCTTCTTTGTTTTGTTTTGAAGTATTTTAAACACTACATTCAACTTCTCACAATAAAGCTTCTTATCCAGGAGAGTATAACATAAGGTGCAAAATGGAGGCATATAGACTGTGGTCCTTTGATTGGGAAGGACAGAAAAATTTTAGTGTTTTATTATTGAGGTAAAGTGAGACTGACTCACTGATGCGCTTAAAGTAAATTGAAAGGAAATCACAAATACTAGACCTTTCCTAAAGGTGGCCAAAGGTCAATAAAGCTACCTGTTATATATAGTGCATTTCAAAACAACATGCAATAGATGCAGAAACTCCTATTAGAGAAACAAAGTCTGCAAAGGCAATTTTCTTTAGAGAATCTCCTCAAAAATCTTTGGAGAGGAAGGAAGGGGTATAGTCACTGAATTTTCATTAAAGCTCTGCTTGGTGATAACATATGCTGAAGACAACTGAAGTCAGCCCTTCAAGTCTAGACAGTTAAACCGCAGTAGACAGAGCAGATAAACTTGCTGTGTAAATCTCCCTTCAAAAAAAAAAAAAAAAATTCCATTTGTTTACCAAAATCTATTCACACTTATTGAGAGGCTTCTTTCTTCACTTATCTGAAGGTAATGATGAATCAAAGTACTTTCTCTTCTGTAACCAGATGTGATAATGGAGAAGCTCAGATCCTCACCAGAGGCTGGAGGAGGTCTTTTCAGTGCTCTCAGAGAGGAAAGCTAATTCTTCCAAGTAAAAAATCTCTCCCTGAGGAGTTGTATTAATGAGGTCAGCAGCAAAGCTTGACACTTGACTATGCTAATTATCTCAGGCAGACTGGCAAGACGTCCTCTTTCCAGTATCCTACACTACAGCAATCACCCAGGTGAACTGTAATTCCTTCCTCGCTTGCTACTTTCCGATAACATGGGGTTTTGTTCTCCGTGCTCCATGTTCGGTTGCTGTGAAGACATTTTAATCTCATCTGACAAGACCTGCTCAAATTGAGGAAGTATGCAGAGAAAACACCAGGGGAAGACAGCTTGCTCTGAGTGTGTTTCATAGTACTTATTATGGCAGAGACTCATTTTTAGTTCCCAGAGATAGCATCCATTAACACATGTTCTTGAGAAATCAAGCTTTTCTTTCCAAACATGGAGAAAAAAAACAGACAAAAACATCTGCCCTCCTATAGTTTGCATTCTAGAATAGGAAAATAAAAAGTAATTTACATACAGGATGTGATATTGTTAGGGGAAGCACACTGATTCCAGAGAAATCGCCCACCCTGGCCGGGCACCACAGTAAACATTTGCATGAGTTGGTTTAGGACAGGAGGTTCTGGTAAGGAACACAGAACTAATAAGCCTCCACCAACCAGAAGCGTTTGGGAAAGGTCAAAAGGAGACACCACAGGTCCGACCACCTCCCAGAATCCTCTCTGGCATCCATCTTGGCTGAACAAGGCCTGCACCACCAGGAAGGACTCTGAGTCAGAATAACTGGCTAAAGACAACCCGGAGACTCATCCCATCACCATAAAACCACAAGACTGCAAGCCACATGGCAGAGCTGTTCTCCTGGGTTCTCTTACCCTACTGCTCTCCACCCGGGTGCCCTTTCCCAATAAAATCTCTTGCTCTGTCAGCACATGTCTTCTTGGACAATTCTTTTCCGGGTGTTAGACAAGAGCCTGCTCTTGGGGCACTGAAGAGGGGGCCCCCCTTCCTACAACAACTGGCGACCACGAAAGGACCCCCATTTTTTACTGGGGCTGACATCCAGGCTGCTCAGGGTACTCTGGGACCAGCTCGCCTGCTGATGGATCTGACCCAAAGGCTGCAACTGGGACTCGTTTGTCCCTGGTATCCTCCTAATGTGGACAACTGGCCAGGGTGCCCCGACTGGGTAAGGAACAAGAGATTTTGTTGACCCCTTTCATCTCACCCCCCTTACTACCTATCCTATCCTACCCTTTCCTGTCCCCTGGTCCTGGACGCAGGAATCTGGTCAAAGGGCCTCAGCCTGAGCTGAGGATTATAGAGACTGATCACCTCCTCTTGGCAGAAAACTCGAATTTTGGTTCTGGTAGGGCCGAGTTCCACTCCTTCCTTCCCTAGAGGTCCAGGGAAAAGTCCCATAATGCCTGAATATCTGCAGGTGGCAGGAGACATCTGCAAGCCCATCCCTTTTATTCCACTTTCTCTCCCCGACTCTTAGACCTCTTTTCTCTTCCCACTCCTTCTCTCTCAACCTGGCCTCTTTCCCTCTCTTTGAAGACCCAAGTTATTTCCATTTACTCTGTCTGTCCATACTTGGATCTGAAGTTCTGGGTCTTTGCAAGAGATTTTCTGAGGCTACACTCTCTGCTCCCCATCAACTGTGCTTTTTGTTCTCAGGGAAACAATCGCACATTAGAAACCCTCCATCGGGTGCCCTGTTTCTATAAATTCAGCCATGTAATTGAGCATTTGACAGAGTGCTTTCATGTGGAAGTGATGGATGGGGTTCAGTATAGTCGCACCTGGTCTTGGGTGAAAATTAACACCCTAGACATATCCTTAGGGTCACCTTTTGGGACCAGTCCTACAGCCCCATTGATTGTGTTTACTACTGAACATTTCCTTTGGCGCATATACAATCAGACAATTTGGGCCCAGGAGAGAGCTTACAATCTCTCTAGAGTCAGATATAGGGGCATCCACCCCAGTACCGGTCCCCTGGGAATGAGATGCAAACTATACTGCCACTAAAATGGGAAATAAGCCCAGCTTCCCTTTAGACACCCTGCTGGGTTGTCTTTTGGCCCACTGGGAGGGATACCAACTGGAAGGGCTAAAAAAGAAAAAAACTTATCAAATACTGTACTCAATACTGGCCTACTTACTCCCTGGGAGGAGGGGAAAAATGGCCCCAGTTGGAATCACTTGGATACAACACCATTTTAGAGCTCAGTCTGTACTGCAAACGTGAGGGTAAATACAGGAGGTTCCCTATGTCCAGGCCTTTATGACCTTCTACCAGGATTCCGAAAAAAAAGGGAAAATATAAGCTTGAAGACTTTGATAAATGCTCTTTCAAAGTCCTTTTAGCAAGGTCTGGAACAGAAGATCCCCTTGATCTTCTCTTGACCCCCTCCACTTCAGCAGAGAAGTCACTGGGGAAAGGAAGGTCAGACACACCCGAAGTCACGAGGCTAGGCCTGGAAATCACGAGGCTGGACTCGGAAGTCAGGAGGTTGGGCCCAGAAGTCACGGGATCTGAAGGGACGTCACTTACAATCGCCTGGGCTTCTCCTCCATATGTCCCTTCCCCCATGGGGCTCCAATCAGGAAGTAAGCTTTGTCCTCCACAGAAGGAAAGCTCATCCTCAGACAAAATCTGCCCCCTAAAAGAGGTACTGGATGGGGAGGGGGGAACAACGCACATTCATGTCCCTTCCTCTATGCAAGACATTTTACCCAATGCAAGCAACAATTGGGTTCGTATTCTGAGAACCCCCAGAAATTTAGGGATGAATTTGATCATCTTAGCTTTAACTTCTTCCTCACCTGGAGGGATATAATGGTCATCCTCACCAGGTGTTGTAATGATGAAGAAAAAGCTAGAATCCTAGATCAGGCTAGAAAAGTGGCTGATGAGAGACAGCAGGTGAATGTCAGTCTGGCCCCTGCGGAAGAGGCAATCCCCTCTACAGAGTCAGACTGGGATCCTAATATAAGTGTAGGAAAGGAATCCTTAAGACACGTCACTACTTGCCTACTACAGGGAATGACCTGGGGTGTCCGAGAGGTCATTAATAATAATAAGATAAAAGAGGTTACACAGGAAGAGAATGAAAATCCAGCTCTTTTGTTGGGAAGACTCACAGAAACCTTTAAAAGCTTTACCAATACAGATCTAAAATTATAGAAGAGTCCTGTTGGCCCATTCCTTCATAACTCAGGCAGCCCCAGACATAAGGAGAAAATTACAAAAGCTAGGAAAAGGACCAGAGATCCCAATCTCTGATTTGGTGGAGAAGGCAAATAGGGTGCTTTTGAATAGGGATGGGGAGAAGGAAGCCAAAAAGGAGCAAACGGAAGCCCAAAAAGATAGGAGAATAGAGAGGTAGACTCAGGCCTTGACCCAATAACAGGCTAAAATCCTGGCCTTGATTCATCCTGCCACTATGCAAGAGTCACAGAGAAAGCAAGGCAGAAAAAAGGATCTTAAAAATCCACCTCGGCTGAGCCGCACCCAGTGTGCCTACTGCAGAGAGGATGGGCATTGGAAAAGGGAATGTCCATGTCGCCCTAAGGGAAGGTGTATGGAGACCCCTACACCTGCTCCCTCTGTGTTAGTTCTGGGCGACCAGGACTGATGGTGCCCAGTGGCTCGAGAACCCCCTGCAAATGGTGAGATCCAGATCACTCCTATCGACCCTTGGGTGATTCTATAAATAGAAGGTAAGGATGTGAACTTTCTTTTAGACACTGGGGGCTGCCTTCTCTGTTCTTCCTTTCTAATTAGGACCTTTAGACTCCCTGACTAAAATGGTGATGGGGGTATATGGAAAACCCCAAAGCTGAAATTTTACTAAGCCCCTCCATTGTATGGTGGGCAAATGGCAAGGAACCCACCCCTTCTTATACATCCCTGGTTGCCCTGATTCCCTACTGGGGAAAGACGTTCTTTGCCACCTCCAGACCATAGCGACTTGGGGAAAGCTAGTCAACCTAACCAGCCTTTGCTGGATCGGCATTAATGGCAGAAGTTGGGGTATGTCCAACCTTTCCCAGGTTATCAATGGCCCACCCTTTCAGCCCAGCTACATGCTGTCACCCAGCGCACCCCATCTGGTCGTGGTATGGCCTTTTGGGAAAAAGGGGGAAAAACTTCATGCCTTGGTACCAGCAACAACTGTCTATATTTATCCCCTCAATAACATCTGTAACCCCACCTGAGCCCTTATTTTCTCTCTTGACTAACATTCCCCAAGTGACCTTCCCTATCTGTCTAAAAAGCAACTCCCTAACAGAGGTGTCAATGGGAAATCTAGACAACTCACGATGTGGGGTTACCTTCACTGTTGAAACTGATGGAGAAAACCGGGACCTAGAAATTTCTCTAGGGTATTACGATTTAGCCCAAAGTCTGGGAACTAGAGGTTCTGGCAGAACTGACACGCTATACCTATCCCCGAACATGAGGCTCTCCTCGGATGCTGTTAACCACTCTCGAAAATCCATGTTCTGTTCGGGATGACCAAAAAACCGTACCCGTTCGTCCTGGTTTCTAAATCGGGCAGGAAACTCTGACCCCTGTTATTCCCTTGCAGGGGTACTCACTCCTGAAAACCTAACCCTATGGTGGGAGCCTAAACGAAATACTCTCTACCTTAAGGACAAAACCCAGGATGTCTCATAACATATAAATCCCTTCCTAAATGCCCTCACTGCTGCCGGTTTTGCAGCAAGTGGAGTGACAGTCTCCTCCCAGCTGTTAAAGGACTGCCCCTGTTCCATCATGCCATGTTCCAGTTGTAAGGAAGATGGAAATACTGTTCCTCTTTGGCAAACCCGTTTTGCTGCCCAACTTAAACCCAGTCATGCTGTCTATTTCGTATGTGGGGATGAAGCTTATTTAACCCTACCACCTTTTTGTCAGGAACTTGCTCTCTAGGGTATGTCACGCCCCACATAGATCTGGCCTGGAGTAAAACCTCCTTGCCTTTACCAGTATATACCAACCAGAGGATATGTCGTGTGGTAATACTTACCCCTCTTTTCCTGGCATTAGGACTGACCACTAGTTTGACAGGAGCTGCCATGGTGGGAACTTCTTTACAAAAATTTCAGCAGCTTTCTACCGACACTGCTATATCCATAGAAAAAACAGCAAGGACCCTCCAATGCCTACAATCCCAGTTAGACTCCCTAGCTACAAGGGTCCTACAAAATCATCAGGCTCTAGGTTTACTGACTGCAGGACAAGGGGGCACCTGTCTCTATCTAAAGGAAGAATGCTGTTTTTATTATAACCAGTCTGGGCAGGTCCAAGAAGATATCAAGGGGCTTTTGGAACAGGTCACAAAGATCTGGGATTTGAGTTCAACAGGTGTATGGAGTTCTCCTTCTTTCCCTTCTTGGCTCATACCATTTATGGGTCAGTGATAACTATCTTATTAGGTCTCCTATTTGGCCCCTTATACTCCAACTCCTTACAAAGTTTATTTCCAGCAGACTCCAGCAGTTCCAAGCCAAATTGATGTTACTATAAGGGTAGAAGCTGATTTCAGATGTGGAACACCCCAACTTAGATCAGGTAGAGAGGGACTTCTGCTCTGCTAGGCAGGCCTACGCCCATGCACAGCAGGAAGAAGTTACAGAAGAAAGAGACCTCGGCCCCAATTCGCAAGAAGTATCTTGAGTATGAAGTCTCTCTGGGGGGAGTTGTTAGGGGAAGCACACTGATTCCAGGGAAATCGCCCACCCTGGCTGGGGGGGCCATAGTAAACATTTGCATGAGTTGTTTTAGAACAGGAGGTTCTGGTAAGGAACACGGAACTAATAAGCCTCACCAACCAGAAGAGTTTGGGAAAGGTCAAAAGGAGACACCACATGTCCGACCATCTCCCAGAATCCTCTCTGGCATCCATCTTAGCTGAACAAGGCCTGCACCACCAGGAAGGACTCTGAGTCAGAATAACTGGCTAAAGACAACCCGGAGACTCATCCCATCACCATAAAACCACAAGACTGCAAGCCACATGGCAGAGCTGTTCTCCTGGGTTCTCTTACCCTACTGCTCTCCACCTGGGTGCCCTTTCCCAATAAAATCTCTTGCTCTGTCAGCACATGTCTCCTTAGACAATTCTTTTCTGAGTGTTAGACAAGAGCCTGCTCTTGGGGCCCTGAATTGGCAGGGGCGGGGTGGGGGGTGGGGTGTCCTTCCTACAACAATATGGTAAGAAAATAAAACAAGAAAGGAGAAAAGGAAGTGTGAGTGGACAGCACTGAAAAATACAGTGGATGAAGAAGATGACAACTAACAAGGTGACCTTATAAAGATTAAAGGGTTTAGGTAAAGAACTACATGCATGTTCGGAAGAAAAGTGTTCTGGGCACAGGAGATACCACGTACAAAGGCTCCAAGTGGGGAGTGAGCATGATGTGTTTAGGAGGCCAGTGTGGGTGGAAGAAGTCATTAAGAAGTATGTATGTATGTGTGAGTACACAGGTGTGTGTTGGGAGGGGATCACAAAATCATACAGGAACTTATAGGTCAGTGGAGAATTTTGTATTTTATGCTGAGTGATACAGCCAGTGGTGATACACAGGAATTTTTATATATATATATATATATATATATATATATGGGGGATTTTAAGCAGACAACTCACATAATCTGATTTAAAGTTTAAAAAGGGCATTCTCAGTTTCTTTTGAAATAGAACAACTAGCAGGCTACTGAAATAATGAGCAGCAGTTAAATCCTGATTACGTTTTAACTATCATCAAATTATAAAAGTTAAGGCCAACAACATCTATGGATTGGATGTGATATGTGGAATAAGGAAGAACTCAGGATGACTTCAAGGTCTTTAGGAAAAGCAACAGGAAGTGTGGACAGCTATTGTTCGAGATGAATAATACTGCAATGAGTACATTTTTGAGAAGAATATCAGATTAGGAAAATTTACCCTTTGTAAAGCATACCTTTTGGTAACCACCATGGCAACCTAGATATAAAACAATCCCACCAGTTCCAAAAGTTCTATAGTGCCCTGCTGTGGTGAACTCTCCCTACACCCTGATAACTATTCATCAGATTTTTTTCCCTATAGTTTTGACTTTTCTAGACTGTCTTACAAGTGAGATCATACATATTATTATTAATATTTTTATATGGTTTCCTGGGTTAATACATACCAAATTTAACTTAAAATGTTTTAAATATATCTTTCCCTCCCACTATCACTATTTTGGGCTTCCCTGGTGGCTCAGACGGTAGAGAATCTGCCTGCAATGCAGGAGACCTTGTTTCCATCCCTAGATGGGAAGATCCCTTGGAGAAGGAAATGGCAACCCACTCCAGTATTCTTGCCTGGAGAATTCTATGGAGAGTGGAGCCAGACATTCCTATTTCGGAACTCTCTCTATCCCTTTATATTCTTCTGAACACTCAGCACAGCACCAGTGAGTGTAATAGTCATATGGTCGATTTATTGAAAATGTGGCAGCAACATTAACCATCAAATCATGGTGTTGAATCTCAGCAGCCCTAAATTTCAGTAGTAGTATTTGAGTGTAAAATTAGCACACTTGAATAAAATCTACTTTATCTTTTTTTCATTCAAAATCTTAGTAGCACAGTTGTATATTTTTAGAGTTTTTTTCCTCCCATGTGCCTTTAAGCATATAAGATTACACTTCTGGCCTCGCACCAGAAAGAGGGGCTGACAGGATACGAAATCCTGGGGATAACAGGGATCCAGCTAGTGTTCTTTCAAGAAATTTTTTTCAGACTGAACCAGAAACTGAACAGATGATGAAACTGGGACAACTAAGGGACAAGAGAGCAAAGGAAAATCATGTCTTTTTTGTATAAAACATACTTACTATGATTCTGGCTTTAATATTAATATTTTTGGTTATAGCTAAGCTTTAAAGTTAATGAAATTCTCATTTATATGCTGATCTAGGGACATGAGTACCAAGTTGCAGATGGGATAGAAATTAGCAATAAAGAAAATTAAAGAAGATGAAAAATGTCCACAGAGTTTAACACACTTACACATATGCCCACACTCATGCCAAGGTATCATGAGAGAACCTGAATAGTTTTTAGAAGTTTCCATTTGAAGAAGTTCAAATGATGTATCATTTTGCTGTACTTTTCTGTGGTATAATCTAACCAAAATTTTTTAACAAAAGGGAGTTTTATGGGGGACCTGTTTACTGCATTAGGAAATATGCTGTTTTATTCTAGAGACCATAGTAACAGAAAAAAGAAAAAGAACAGTAGCAAAGAAAGGAAAATCACAGTCTTAGTAATAAAAATGTATTCCATCTATTTTGGCACCTAAACTACTAAAATTTTGTCACTAGGCAGGATTTTAAATACATGCCCCTTTCAGCATATAATTTTAATACAAAATTGATGCATTGAGCATACAGCACATATTACAACATTGCTCTTTCTCTGCAGATGTTTGATTGACCTTGACTAAATGTCGAGAAAAACACCGCTCCTGTCTTTTTTCCTGACTCTAACTCACATTCCTTCACAGTTAGGTATTGTTCCATCACTTAAAGATATGCTCTGTTTAAGTGGCAACTACAGGTGCAATTCTGTAAATAAAAGAAATATTGTTTTGCAATATACTAAACGTGTGAGATCTTTGGTTGAATAAACAACTGAAACTGCTACTCCAACCAATATAGTTGTATTTTCTGTAAATTTCTAGAAAATGCAACTTTCAAAGAGCTAAGACATAAAGAAAACAAAAATAGGAGGTGAAAATTTTTCTGTCGTTGGAGTCAATATATTTCATTACTAAATATTCATTATCAGCTTACATCAGATAATACTTGAAGCAAAAGGAGATC
The DNA here is from genome assembly GCF_963930625.1 of Muntiacus reevesi. Classification (NCBI taxonomy): domain Eukaryota; kingdom Metazoa; phylum Chordata; class Mammalia; order Artiodactyla; family Cervidae; genus Muntiacus; species Muntiacus reevesi. Next base: position 70,597,990 of record NC_089251.1, on the reverse strand, counting down.
TTTTTTTTTCCTTTGTTTTTCCTTCTCTTTTCTTCAAGAGGGCATCTCATTAATAGAAACTATGCCCAGAAAAAGCCATTAAGATTAATGGAAAGTATGCATAGAAAAAGCCCTAGATTAGTTTTTGGTCTTTTAAGGAGCTTATGCATTGCTGCCTATCCTGAAAAAGACAAGATGGGAAGCTACTAATCACATTTTGCCTCATCTCTTTAAATTATATATTTCATTAAATTATATTTAATAAATCCTGAGTTGGAAACAGCACAGGGAAACTCAAGCTGCAATAATATTTACTCGCTCAATAAGCCAAGAGCTTTCACAAACCATGTATCTTACTGAAAGTCACTGGGCAAGTTATATGACCATGCTTCTCATGAGCATCCTCTTCGTGTTTGTAATTAGGCTGTCTGCCAGGAGTTGAAATGATTAGCAGTAAATATAAATTTAATAGTTCTGCTTTGCAGTTCCCCAGTCACTCTTGTTCCCTCTATCCGCTGGGAAGATAATATGTATCAGTCTACCAACTGAGCATATGACAATAACTAAATATGAACTAAGACATAGGGGGATCTTAAAAGGGCTAGGCAAAGTTGAAAAACATGGGGGCGGGAGATTTCCAGGTGGCTCAGTGGTAAAGAATCCATCTTGCTAATGTAGGAGGCGTGAGAGATGTGGGTTTGATCCGTGGGTCAGGAAGATTCCCTGGAGTAGAAAATAGCTACCCACTCCAGTATTTTTGCCTAGGAAACACCACAGATGGAAGAGCCTGGTGGGCTACAGTCCATGGGGTTGCAAAGAGTTGGACATGACAGAGTACACATACAAAGTTTAAAAAAAGCAAAACACATTCTTCAATATTCATTTCACCTTTATACCAAACACTGCTCTAATAAAAAAAAAAAGGAAGAAGAAGTCAAATAATTTTTTTTTTTAAATTCTTCTTGAAAATGTATGAGATACTTCTGGAAGTTGAAACAGAATTGTGAAAAATATTTGATTTCAAATATAATCTTCCTAGCTATTTTGGTTTTTCAGAGTTGAACTTTCTAAGATTTATTGGAATCTTCTCAGCTCCTTTCATACCATTATTAGAGTTTTCCAGGTAACTGGCAATAGGTTAATGTTTTACTATGTCTTCTTTTCTAGATACCTTACTATACTTCTCACTTATCTCTCAATCTAGTAAGTATAAAAACTGGACGATATCAAAGACCAGGAAGTCTTATGACTATGTTGTAGGTTAATGATGAAGGAAATAAAATATGAATGTCTTTATACTATTTTTATTTTGAACCTATCAGAAACAGTAGCAAAAATACTCCCTCCAGGAGTAAGGTCAGATACAATAAGAGGCAAAAGAAAGAGGGTCATTAGAGTAAAGAGTTGTTTTAAGTTTGGCCTGATGGTGAGAGGCTTTGAAACACTTGTCAAGGAACATGAAGCAGAGATGAGGTTAGTAAAAGAACTTCCCTAACTTTACTTCTCTGTTGCTTCATTCTTTGCTGTGACTTCCCTGATACTTTCACCATAGATGTCTTCCCTCATGAACAGTGACTGAAAGATTGGAATGCTTGTCTTGCTCAACATTGATTGGCACATACGTGGTAGGAGCTAAAATTGAGTGAGAAATTGTGAGCTTGGTGATACCAGGGCAGGTTATGAAAATAAAGAAAAAGAGGAGGAGAAAAACAATGATTCTCGATGACACCTTTCAACCCCCAGTTCACCTTTTCTTGAGTCCATCAGCCAGTATGTCTATATGCTCTGGTTCTTTAGCCATACGGAATTAAACTTCCTTCTGTTTCATACAAGAATATCCTCACTAATACAATAACATCAGGAAACATGTGAGAAGAAGCTTGACCATCTTACAACCTTTGGTAATGCAAGGCAGGATTTAAAAAAATAAATATTTACAGTAATGGACTTTCAAAAAAATGTGGGTGATTTGCCTCTTAGGAAAATAAAATGGATGTCACGTAGTAAAATTAATCTCATTCTGCTTTCTGAATCCACATCTGATGCTTCAAAAGAGTACCCCAGGTCAACATGGATTGCTTAAATCCAAACACTTTTACTAAAAACAGTGCATGAATTAACTTATTATGAGCAGCAAACTGAACTGAAGCTAATTAATCCTTAACATGGGAAAACTCAAAGGAAATCCCATGATTTTGCTGATCTCTTAGCTGATACCATAGGAAGTCAAAAAAAAAAAAAAAAAAGAGAGAGAGAGAGCCAGAGAGAGAAATCATCCTTTTTGAATACCTCAGTCTTACAATGTTTATTTGAATAACAAAACATTTTTTCCTTGAATTAAGAAGCAAACTAAAGGGAAGCAAAATCGGCTCTCTTTGTTCAAAGTTGCCATTACCTCTGTTTAAACTGGATACAGTTCTGATTATTCCATATACATTCTCTCACTAAAATTGGGCATAATTTAGTGAAGCAAGGTGCTGAGAAGTCTACTGCCTCTGCAGATGGCCACTGGAATACAATTGAAAGGGGAATTTTTCTCCCACATAGAGAATAGAATTGCAGAAAATTAATTCAAATTTATATAGGAACTTTGTATTAAAATAATTGTCAGATACCTAGAAAGGGTGGAGAACTAACAAGTTAAGGAAAAATTTCATTTTGTTTGAGCAGTATTTTAAGCCATGCTCCATGTATTATAATATAAAAACACAATTAGCAATTCTAAAGTACTGAGACATTGAATGGAATATGAAAAGCAAGTTGATGGATCTATCTAGTTGTTTAAAAAATAAAACAAAAGACAGTATTTATAAGCTTGGCATACAAAAACAAGAGAGGGTCTATTTTGGGCCACATTTGGATTGCATGCTATAGCTACCCAGGTATTTAGGTACTTTGGCCACTCCATAAATGGTTCAAATAAGAAACAATAAAAATTTTCATTTTAATGCTAGAGAGAAAGTCTACATGCTAAATTTTAAAGTTTTTACTTGAACTGGCCTCAAGACATAATCAAAGTGGACTATACTTGAAAATGAAATGAAATGAAATATAGTTTCTATTTTCCATATAAAATTAATATTCTAAGCAACAAATATGCCAGGCACTATGATAAGGATGAAGATTGTCTCATTTTTTCATACCAACTCTCTAAGCAGGTTACTATTCCCATTTTAAAGATTAGGAAATTGATATTTAGAAATATTAAGCTTTCCTAGGTCACACACAGTCATATCCATTCTTCTCATTGATGTCTTCCTAAACTTGCTCTGATATACCCAAGAATACAGATTTCTTTTTTTCCCCATCTGGAAGATACTCTTAATGACTCACTCATTGTTACCTATGAAGAGACATCAAAACTTTCCTAAATTCTTTTGCTCTTCCCACAAAAGGAGATGCTCTGAAGATGGTCAAAGACAAACATCTGGAAATACAACAAACTAGTGAATACAACAACAACAAAAAAGTAGACTCACAAGAACAAACCAGTGGTCACCTGTGGGGAGTAAGAGGCATAAACTACTAGGTATAAAATAAGTTACAAGGATATACCGTACAACACAGGGAATGTAGCTAATAATTTATAATAACCACAAACAGAGTATAAACTTTAAAAACTGTGAATCATTATATTGTACACCTGTAACTTATGCAATGTTATATATAGCAACAAAACCTCAATAAACAAAAGTGATGTAAATTTTTTTTTTAAGACAAACAGCAAGGGATGGAGCTTTAATAGAAGCAAAGAAGCTCTTCCTGAGGCTTCTGCTCCTCAGATGACCAACCAAGAGCCAAGAAGCAGTCCATAAAAACAGAACCTGCTCTCCCCAAGACTGTTTTTCAGAGCTCGGAGAACAGATCCAGCTCCTCAAGTTGGAGAAGAGCAAAAGATTTGAGTTAAAACCTTGACTGGGAATTAAGGGGAATACTGTTTATTTAAGTAGTTCCCAAACTGTCCTACAAGGAATGTTGTTAGATAATATGTTTTGTATGCTGCCTCAATGGAAAAAAGAAAATATGCCAAAGCAGACAAAAACAAGAGAGCTGAATATGTTTGGGAAGGGCTAGACAGAATTAATTTCAGCTTTCTTAATTATTTTCATGGTTAAGCATTTATATGCTAATCAGCATTATGAACCTTAAAAAAGTATTAAGTCCACTGAAAATCTGCTGAAATTTGGGATGTCTTGCTTTATGTATCCTCTACATGGTGACTTGAAGTGAGCAGCTACAGCTGAAGGCAGTCAGTTGAAAATTCAAGGACTTGGGATCCTGGCCAATTCTTTTTCAGATATAATGACTAACAGCATTTAATACTACAATGATCAGAAATATTTCTGCAAAAATATGACCCAATTTATTTAACTTAAACATGTCTCTAATTGATAACACATTATGCAAAGCTTATTTCTTATTGATATCATCTTCAGACATCAGTTGGGTATCTCTGAAACCCATTTTAATTTGGCAGAATTCTCAGACTATTTTGGAAGCAAATGTTCAGTGGAGTAGACTTAGATAAGATTTTCAAAAATGAATTTCTCAGCTTGGGTTGCAAAACTGTTAAACATGTTCACTGTTTATCTGCAAGAGAATGGTATTTATGCAGTCCTTTCTCAACTGAATTAATCATTAACACCTTTGTCTGGAGCACCTAATATTTCAAGGATTTAAAGTTGTCCATTTGAATACCACTGATGGACAAATTTTATTGTTTGACTTTATCATTATAGATGATGAGGGTTTTGTTTGCTAAGTCTTCAAAATACAACCAAACTCAGTCACGTAATTGAGAAGCAAACCCAATACTGAACTAGTTACAACATCCTGACTTAGGTCTTGGTGTTAGCAAGATAGCTGCTATTCCCTCTGAGGACAGGGACCTTGCCTCGTACACTTCTGAAGTGCTTTGCACAGAGCTGACGCTGAGCTCCATAAATGTTTCTTCAATAAACGAAGAAAGGCTGTGTTGCCACTTACAGTACAAAGTAGTGTTCATCTGCAAAGCCCTTTATTCACATTAATTCAGCTATTTACATTTTGCTGATGGGGGAAGGCTGGAGAGGCTAAATGGGCTGTTAAAGGCCAGGAAGAATAAAGCCCTGCCTGTCAGGAAGCAGACATTTGCATTTACTGATTGCCAGTCACATGCCCCAGGCTTCATCCAAGGGACAAAAAAACAAAAAAAGACATTTAACCAAGGGCAGGTGGGTGTTGGTTATTCTACTCTCATGATAAGATAACAGCTGTTAAAGACACAAATCCACTAGATGGTCCCCACAGCTCTACCGAACAGGTGTGAACAAAAAGTGTTCTGTGTTGTATCTTAGACGTGTGACTCTGTGTGTGTGTGTGTGTGTGTGTGTGTGTGTGTGTGTGTGTGTGTAGAATTCTGATACACACTGCGAAGCAGAGGTACCATTTTCCATTTGCAATACCTAAATGGCTTCCAGGTGCCACGTACAGTTTACACAGGAATTGAAATCCATTTGACCTAAAGCTTATTTTGCTCTAGCAAAAGTGTGCTAATTGTATAGACCCAAAGGTGGTGGTGTTTGTTGTTTAGTCACTAAGTGCTGTCCAACTCTTTTGCAATCCCATGGACTGAAGCCCACCAGGCCCCTCTATCCATGGGATTCTCCAGGCAAGAACACTGGAGTGGGTTGTCATTTCCTTCTCCAGGGGATCTTCCCCACCCAGAGACTAAACCTATGTCTTCTGCTTGGCACGCAGATTCTGTGCTACTGAGTCACCTGGGCAGCCTCTGACAGGTGGGAGCAACACCATAATTTCAAAATAGATATTACAATAATTAAAAAAAAAATCTACAGAACCATACTGCAAATTAAAGCACACATGGACAGTATTAGGTGTGCCACTTCATACATTTCTTTACAAGCTAGCTCATGTCCCAAACCCTTCTCTCTTTAAATATCATATTCTTCTGTGAACTGCAGAAACAAAAAAAGACTCCTTGGTCATATATGCTTCAGCTCTCAGCTGTGTTTCTATCCCTTGGAGACCTTGACTTCTCAGAATAGCTTCCTAGAAGTAGAAGGGGTGAAAAGGTCTAGTGTTTACAGATCCAGAGACAGAGGTACAGTCAGAAAAGTGTTCCTTAATTCCTCTTTCTGTTTTTTCATTGTTAGTGTATAGGAATGCAAGGGATTTCTGTGTGTTAATTTTATATCCTGCAACTTTACTATATTCATTGATTAGCTCTAGTAATTTTCTGGAAGAGTCTTTAGGGTTTTCTATGTAGAGGATCATGTCATCTGCAAACAGCGAGAGTTTCACTTCTTCTTTTCCTATATGGATTCCTTTTATGTCTTTTTCTGCTCTGATTGCTGTGGCCAAAACTTCCAACACTATGTTGAATAGTAGTGGTGAGAGTGGGCATCCTTGTCTTGTTCCTGATTTCAGAGGAAATGCTTTCAATTTTTCACCATTGAGGGTGATGCTTGCTGTGGGTTTGTCATATATAGCTTTTATTATGTTGAGGTATGTTCCTTCTATTCCTGCTTTCTGGAGAGTTTTAATCATAAATGAGTGTTGAATTTTGTCAAAGGCTTTCTCTGCATCTATTGAGATAATCATATGGTTTTTATCTTTCAATTTGTTAATGTGGTGTATTACGTTGATTGATTTGCGGATATTAAAGAATCCTTGCATTCCTGGGATAAAGCCCACTTGGTCAGTGGAGAAAAGGGAACCCTCTTACACTGTTGGTGGGAATGCAAACTAGTACAGCCACTATGGAAAACAGTGTGGAGATTTCTTAAAAAACTGGAAATAGAACTGCCATATGACCCAGCAATACCACTTCTAGGCATACACACTGAGGAATCCAGATCTGAAAGAGACACGTGCACCCCAATGTTCATTGCAGCACTGTTTATAATAGCCAGGACATGGAAGCAACCCAGATGCCCATCAGCAGATGAATGGATAAGGAAGCTGTGGTACATATACACCATGGAATATTACTCAGCCGTTAAAAAGAATTCATTTGAATCAGTTCTAATGAGATGGATGAAACTGGAACCCATTATACAGAGTGAAGTAAGCCAGAAAGATAAAGAACATTACAGCATACTAACACATATATACGGAATTTAGAAAGATGGTAACGATGGCCCTATATGCAAAACAGAAAAAGAGACACAGAAGTACAGAAAAGACTTTTGAACTCTGGGGGAGAACGTGAGGGTGGGATGTTTTGAAAGAACAACATGTATATTATCTATGGTGAAACGGACCACCAGCCCTGGTGGGATACATGAGTCAGGTGCTCGGGCCTGGTGCACTGGGAGGACCCTGAGGAGTCGGGTGGGGAGGGAGGTGGGAGGGGGGATCGGGATGGGGAATACGTGTAACTATATGGCTGATTCATGTCAATGTATGACAAAACCCACTGAAATGTTGTAAAGTGATTGGCCTCCAACTAATAAAATAATGTTAAAAAAAAAAAATAAAAAAAAATAAAAAAAATAAAATACTTTTAAGGTGGGTAAAAAAAAAAAAAAAAAAAAGAAAAGTGTTCCATGTAAGTTCTAAACATCTAGCTTTGTGGTCTCTTTTACCTTGTCTCCTCCTTCTCTCTGTCCTGCTGAAACCTCTACAATTAAGTCATAAAAGATGTCTGCCTTTTATTCCCAAAGCAACACTTGATGGGGTAAAAATGAACCTATTTCTACTTAGCTGATGACATCGGTCGTGTGTGTAACACTATACTTGGCTTGCAAGTTGATATTTTAAGGAGAGAGTAGGGGAAATTACAAGGGAGGTAGTGAGAATGTTGCCAAATTGGAAGGATGTAAGGACTAATCTAAGACCAGCACCCAGTGGTCAGGTGTCAGACGCAGAAAGCAGAGAACACAGTTTAGAAAAGTTGGAGATTTAGCTGGCTTGGGCTTGGAGTGGAAGGTATGTGGCATGCAATGCTTGAAAAGATGTGGGGGAAATGGCTGAGGCAGGATGCTGAATCCGGCTGGATCCACAGGAAGGCTTTGTTCTGGGTTACACAGGGGCTGGGAACAGAACTCAGGACAGACTACTCTATGGAAAACAGTGACAAGTGGGCAATACCGATTGCTGACAAAGTCTAAGGAGAAGTTAAAGGGAAAAGTTTGTTACATCAGAACAACTGAAAATCTCCAGGGGCAATAACTGTGTTAATGACTTGGGTGGAGTAGATAGACAAGAGCAACATCACCCCCATAATCTCCATCAGCTTGCATGGTGCCAGATGAACTTTTCTCTAGGTATTGCTACTGCCGCTGCTAAGTCACTTCAGTCATGTCTGACTCTGTGCAACCCCACAGACGGCAGCCTATCAGGCTCCCCCATCCCTGGGATTCTCCAGGCAAGAACACTGGAGTGGGGTTCCATTTCCTTCTCCAATGCATGAAAGTGAAAAGTGAAAGGTAAGTCGCTCAGCAGTGTCCGACTCTCAGCGACCCCATGGACTGCAGTCTACCAGGCTCCTCCGTCCATGGGATTTTCCAGGCAAGAGTACTGGAGTGGGGTGCCATTGCCTTCTCCATTCTCTAGGTAAAAATATGTCAAATTCCTAATAGTTTTTAAATTCTGTTCCAGAGTGACAATCCCAGAAAAAAGTTAATAAACCAGTCAGCGCCCTGCCAAAAAATAAAGCTAAATTAAAGGTATGAACAAGTTTGGGCATGAGTTTGGGCAAGGTCTGAGAATCGGTGAAGGACAGGGAAGCCTGGCATGCTGCATTCCATGGGGTTGCAGAGTTGGACATGACTGAGCAACTGAACTGAACTGAACGGCATGGACAGGGCTAAGGAAAACCTTTCTTCATGGCCAAGAGAAGACTCCTTCATGGGGGCCCTTAAAAACACATAAATTCTCAAGAAGTCAGATTTCTAGAGTAGAAAGGATCTTAGTTACTGACTCAATTAACATTTGCTTTTATTCTTACTACAGGCAAGGAAACTGAAGCCTTAAGGAATTATTTTCCCAAATCACATATCTACCTGGTAAAGTGAAGAGTAAACAATGTTTTTTTGCTTGTGTCTTAAACCTCCCTTTAATTTGAAACCTCCAGTGAAGCAGAGGGCTTGCTCTATGGCTCAGCTGGTAAAGAATCTACCTGCAACTCAGGAGACCTGGCTTCAATTCCTGGGTTGAGAAGATCCCCTGGAGAAGGGAAAAGCTACCCACTCAAGTATTCTGGCCTGTAGAATTTCATGGACTGTAGAGTCCATGGGGTCGCAAAGATTTGGACATGAAGAATAGCCAGGAGAGATAAGAAAGCCTTCCTCAGCAATTAATGCAAAAAAATAGAGGAAAACAACAGAATAGGAAAGACTAGAGATCTCTTCAAGAAAATTAGAGATACCAAGGGAATATTTCATGCAAAAAATTGGTTCAAAACAGGACAGAAATGGTATGGGTCTAACAGAAGCAGAAGATATTAAGAAGAGGTGGCAAGAATACACAGAAGAACTATAAAAAAAGATCTTCATGACCCAGATAATCACAACAGTGTGATCGCTCACCTAGAGCCAGACATCCTGGAATGTGAAGTCAAGTGGGCCTTAGAAAACATCACTACGAACAAAGCTAGTGGATGTGATGAAATTCCAGTTGAACTATTTCAAATCCTGAAAGATGATGCTGTGAAAGTGCTGCACTCAATATGCCAGCAAATTTGGAAAACTCAGCAGTGGCCACAGAACTGGAAAAGGTCAGTTTTCATTCCAATCCCAAAGAAAGGCAATCCCAAAGAATGCTCAAACTACCGCACAATTGCACTCATCTCACACGCTAGTAAAGTAATGCTCAAAATTCTCTAAGTCAGGCTTCAGCAATATGTGAACCAAGAACTTCCAGATGTTCAAGCTGGTTTTAGAAAAGGCAGAGGAACCAGAGATCAAATTGCTAATATCCACTGGATCATCGAAAAAGCAAGAGAGTTCCAGAAAAACATCTATTTCTGCTTTATTGACTACGCCAAAGCCTTCGACTGTGTGGATCACAATAAACTGGAAAATTCTGAAAGAGATGGGAATACCAGACCACCTGACCTGCCTCTTGAGAAACCTGTATGCAGGTCAGGAAGCAACAGTTAGAACTGGACATGGTACAACAGACTGGTTCCAAATAGGAAAAGGAGTATGTCAAGGCTGTATATTGTTACCCTGCTTATTTAACTTACATGCAGAGTGCATCATGAGAAACGCTGGGCTGGAAGAAGCACAAGCTGGAATTAAGATTGCCGGGAGAAATGTCAATCACCTCAGATACGCAGATGACACCACCCTTTTGGCAGAAAGTGAAGAGGAACTAAAAAGCCTCTTGATGAAAGTGAGAGAGGAGAGTGAAAAAGTTGGCTTAAAGCACAACATTCAGAAAACTAAGATCATGGCATCTGGTCCCATCACCTCATGGGAAATAGATGGGGAGACAGTGGAAACAGTGTCAGACTTTATTTTTTGGTTTCCAAAATCACTGCAGATGGTGATTGTAGCCATGAAATTAAAAGACACTTACTCCTTGGAAGGAAAGTTATGACCAATCTAGATAGCATATTAGAAAACAGAGAGATTACTTTGTCAACAAAGGTCTGTCTGGTCAAGGCTGTGGTTTTTCCAGTGGTCATGTATGGATGTGAGAGTTGGACTATGAAGAAAGCTGAGCACCGAAAAATTGATGCTTTTGAACTGTGGTGTTGGAGAAGACTCTTTAGAGTCCCTTGGACAGCAAGGAAATCCAACCAGTCCATCCTGAAGGAGATCAGTCCTGGGTGTTCATTGCAAGGACTGATCTGAAGCTGAAACTCCAATACTTTGGCCACCTCATGAGAAGAGTTGACTAATTGAAAAGACCCTGATGCTGGGAGGGATTGGGGGCAGGAGGAGAAGGGGATGACAGAGGATGAGATGGCTGGATGGCATCACCGACTCAATGGGCATGAGATTGAGTAAACTCCAGGAGTTTGTGATGGACAGGGAGGCCTGGCGTGCTGTGATTCATGGGGTCGCAAAGAGTCAGAAACGACTGAGCGACTGAACTGAACTGAAGCAACTTTCACTTTCACTTTTCAGTGAAGTAGAGCACCTAATAAAAGTTAATTAGGAACAAGTACAGCTGAGGCTTCCTCTTGCCAAGTTATTTAAAGGTAATCAAACATAAAGTCTGATTCAAAGGGATAAGCTTTTTCTTGTCTGTCCTGGGAAGATAAGTCTCTGATATGGAAACCTCACATCCTCAAGGCAAAAGACTTCAAGGTAGTCCAATATCAAGTCAACCAATCAAGGAATATGACTAAGGAAAATCACTTTTTCATTCTGATGCTAATTTTGAACTATGATTTTTTTGAAAAGCAATAGAGAAGAATTTTGAGATAAGTTGCCAATAGTAATCAAAAGTAATGAGAAAAATCAAACTATCAAGGGAAGATTAAGAGGTCTTCCCTCATCACATTTCTAATAGAAACACGTGGCCACTATCTGTGGAAAAGATTTAAGAAAGACCCCAGGTCTTAGAAAACTGAATGACATTTCCTTATAAAGTCAGGTCCCTATCATGGAATGGGCTCCACAACATGGAGTAGAAATGAGTGGCAAAGCTCACCATGCCTCAGGAAGCATTTTGATAAAATACAAGACAAGTCTTCATCACTAATCTCGGTGTCAATAAAGCAGATGACAGTAGCCAAATAGTAGATTTAGGCAGATTCCCAGCCCTGTCCCCAAAGTTAGGCACTGACATCAGCCTCAGAAATCACTGCTTTTTCTCTTCCTTCTCCCATCACACACACATTTTTCTCTTAAATCTCTTAGCTGCAAATGTTAGTCAGTGAAGTCAATATTACCCCTTTCATAACCACAGACTCAAGTCCTGGGTTGCTTATTCTGTGATATCATCATTGATTAAAGATCCCAATGACATTAGAAAACCCTGAAATAACACAACTGATATATACCTGTCAGGTAATTGCTTAAAATATCAAGAGATGGATGTCTAATCTATTCTTAAAAATCTAAGCAGACAGCACTTTGCCCCTATACTACTTCCTTTCCTGCCCCCTCCCCAAATAATTCTTGCTAGTTCATTGGAGTGTTTCATACAAGAAAGCAAAAAGGATTACATGCTTTAATATAATGTGGTCTTTCTCACACAGCTTCTTTCTGAAATCCCAAAGCTGTCATTAGCTACTTCAAGGCAACATGCTCACTATTACTTCAGATTAGGCTGAATTCTTGGTGAGAAGTAGATGTATTGATTCATTTGTTGAATAAATATTTTTTAAAGTACTCTACTAAATACTGAGTAAAGCGATAAAATAAAAGAGAAACTGCTAGTCATAAACAGTTTTTATTTTTTTAATAAGTCATTATAAGAGATTTAAACAGTAGTAATAAAGTAGATGAGGAAAGAAGATGTGTTTTAGGAGGAACCCCCTATACAAACACTGTAGCAGAAAAACAAGTATTGATTCTTTTCTTACAGACTATAGAATATAAACAAGCTACCTACTGATGTCTGATCAAAGTGAAGGCTATGATTATGTTGGTTGTAGTATGTTAAACTTTCATGCAGGAGAGAAGGATATTTATGGATTCACTAATTGGTTTCCAGTCAAATAACTCTACTGAGGGAAAACTGTATTCTTGCAAGAAAATTGAGACATAACATGGATAATACAAAAGCTATGTTTCATCTTGGTCAATTCCATTGTCAAGTATTCTGTGTAGATGTCAGAAATATCAATAAGAAGAAAATGGTTCACAAAGGCCCCCCAGGGACTTGCCCTACCTTTTTCTACTTGCCAGTTTTCAAAACAATAGATCTTGATTCTCTCATCTCCAAAACACTGACCAATTTTCTCTAACAATATCTCCTTGTTAGGAAGAATCAAAGGAAGAAATAGAAAGTTTGTCCCTTTATTAAGTTCTTCCCTCATAAAATTGCTTATTTAATTATGGAAGTTGTTAATGCAGCTACATAAAGAGACCACTTTTTTTTTCCCCCATAAATTAAGTGGAGTAGAGCTGGATAGCATGAAGAGAAGAAAGAAAATTTCCTGAGAAGAACAAATTGTTCAGAACAAAGTGGATAAAGGTCCCAAGTCAAGGAATTAGTGGATTCAAAGTGGTGGTTCAAGAAATCCTGAAAGTGATCTAAGTTCAAATTTCATTTTGTCTTGCCAGGAGGCCTGGTTTAGGGATAGGACATGATGGATTCTTGTGATACACCTTAACTTCTTACTTCATTTACTATTGTTAAAATATTTTCATTTTTAATATCATAGATCATAATAATTCAAAAGACCCCAATTATTTATTTATTAGTAGAGGCACCACACTCTAACAGCTTTCTGATGCCTCACCACTTCCTTAGAAAAGGGTGCAAAGAAACTCTTTATATACCACTGGTAATATCCAGCATTTTGCTGGATCTTTAAAGCAAACAGAAAGAAATGCTTTTGTCTTAATCAGGCATGACAGCCACGAAATCTTATGTACAAACTGGATATCAAACTGATATTATTTTTACTGCCCCAAATGCATTATCTGGAAGATTGAATAAATACAAAATAGTATTTTTTTTAGTTTGCTATGATTCTGGGTGCTAAAAGGAGAAATCTAATAGAATAAATATGGAACTACCCATTTATACATGTTTGAGAATAGATAAATGACCACATCTTAAATTTGAAGAAAAATGGAATATAACCTTTCAAAACTGAAAGAAAGGATCCATCTTTTTTAGCTCCACTTATTGGAATTTCAAATATCAAGAGATTCCTAATTTGTGCTAAACAGTGATATACACCAAAGTACCCAACAGAAAGTACTTACAACATTGTCACTTGAAGGTTTTGCTTTGACAACTTTGAAAGGTAAGAGACACACCAACTGAATTTTCTTCTCTTGTACCAGAATGTGTTTATCAAACCCAACCAAACCTAGACTCATGAAAACCAATTAATTATATGGTGTTCACCAAGTGCATATTCTAAGTAGGTGACTGATGAATATTTGTGGACATACTAGTTCTCAAACTTGAGCTTCTACTATGTGGAAATTAAGGCCAGTATTGATGACCGATCTTCACACAGTTTACTAATAGACAGATCATAGACAGATCTCATGAATATGCACTGATCTTCCAAACAAACTCTTCTCAGTTTTTCCAGGAACTTGTTCCACTTGACTATGAGTAGATTTCCCAACTGCATCTGTCAATCAAAATTAAAAAGGAATGCAATAACTAATTTCTTTCCAAATCCAGAGCCAGGACAAAACTTCCAAGTCCTTATTAACTAGTATTCTACCAAGAATAGAGACAGGCCTCAATTAACCAATTTATCTCTTCTTAATTATTCCCTGTGTCAAAAAATAACCTGCCTGCCACTCATAAAGTCATTAACTGAAGAGAAAAGTAGATTTGATTTTCATTGAGAGTAGAAGAGATGATAGGCTGTTTATAAAGAAAAATTGCAGAGTGTCTTTTAAAGAAGTAAAAACTGTTTTATTTACTTTTATTTACAGTTATTTTCTAAAATAAAACTAATTTCTTCTCTGAGAAAGAATGAAGCAGTTTACTTTTTCATGCCATTTTGAATTACTTGGTTGAACTTGTAAAATTCTAGACCAAACTAAACCACCTCTTTCAACAAAAAGCTGTCATAGAAAATACTGGTGCCACCTTGAAAATGTAAAGACAGACACACTTATCATTTGCATGCACATCAATTTAGCTGGAATTTTTAAACAACTTGAATTAGTATATAGGTTTTGGAGACAGCACTACATTAAGGAACCTCCCAGTTCTGATGAGTTGGGGGCGGGAGGGGGGTGGCACAGGGGGTGGTGGATGCGGATACAACTCAACCACTCTGGTTTCCAAGATTTTAAGTTTCTCTTAGTAGTGAAACAATGCAAACAAAAAAGACAGCTTCTCCACCCCTTTCAAGGAACCTTTGGTGGTTACAGCAGGAAAGGAAAAGTAATTCAGTGAGCCATCTGTAACACATTATTCTTTCATTGTATTTGTGGCTAGAGAGAGATGAAATAACACTAAGGATTTAGGAAAATCTATGACAACAGAAATAGAAGGTTAATTTCACTTCTCACTCCCCTCTGT
Organism: Muntiacus reevesi; assembly: GCF_963930625.1. Classification (NCBI taxonomy): domain Eukaryota; kingdom Metazoa; phylum Chordata; class Mammalia; order Artiodactyla; family Cervidae; genus Muntiacus; species Muntiacus reevesi. Next base: position 70,582,882 of record NC_089251.1, on the reverse strand, counting down.
TTGCCATCTAAAGCTGAAACCCACTTGTTTCCTTCCCTTCCTCACAGCTTTTACTTATTCTTCTTTCTACATTAGCTTTAACTTTGAACAGAATTTAATTTGGGGTCATAATTAAAATATGGTTGGCAATTCCTCAAACTGTTTCTTCAAGGGTAATGAAATATTTAACAATGATTATCTTGTGAGCTGCGCTGCCCATTATTAGGCTTGTAGCCATCTTATTTTCTTGTTCCATTCTTCTCCACACTCAAATGGTCCCCAAAGAACCACCTTCCGAAGAATAGGAACAATGGGCCCATTAGTTTGTCATAAAACCAAAATGATACATGTGTTTAATAACACAGAATGTGAGTCGTAAAAGTTCGACTTCTCAGTTGGGATGGTTCTTGGAAATTCAGGCCAAAGAAATCAGATGAGAGTTGAGAAGTGAAGATGAAAGGTAAAGAGTCCATTTTGTAGAAGTATAAATTTCTCAAAGTCACAGGAGAAGAAATAAAATTGCTCAAAGACCATCACATGAACCTGAAATCATTATTCCTTGTAGGACAATGACAGTCATATCATCAATCCAAAGTACACAGGACTTTCCCACAAGGAGATTAAGTAGATAGAATCAACAGCTATTTTTGTCAGGTAAAGTTAAAGCAACAGTATGGCAGATAGTTGGACAGTTCTAGTCTTTTCAATATCCAAGCAGATAAATTAGTAGCTTACTAAAAATAGAATCCATCTTAAAAGAGAAAAAACATTAGTAATGACCCAGTGAATATTACGAAATCTTACATGGGTTTTGGCAAAAAATAGTAAGTGGTAAAGATTGTGAAAACACAGGTGTAATCAGAAATTTTTAACTTCACCTTATTTGACCAGTCATATAGATTATTTTGGCTATACTAAGGAAACATTTTGCAAGAGCCTTTTTCAAATCAGTAGAAAAGAAGAAATACTTTTTCATCATCATCAAGAAGAAAGTATAATATTTGTCCAGTTTAACATTTTTTTTTTTTTTAATGATAGAAAATGGGAGGACTTCCCTGGTGGTCCAGTGATTAGGAATCTACTTGCCAGTGCAGGGGACACGGGTTCAATCCCTGGTCCAGAAAGACTCCACATGCCACAGAACAACTAAGCCCGTGCATCACAAATCACTGAGCCTGCGTTCCCTAGAGCCTATGCTCTGCAGTGAGATAGGCCACCACAACGAGAAGGCCACGCAACAACCAGAAAGTAACCCATGCTCGCTGCAACTAGAAAAAGCCCACACGCAGCAGGAAAGACCCAGCACAGCCTAAATAAAGAAACAAAGAAAAAAGAAAGTGGGAGCAAGAGCTGAAAGTGTTAAGATATATAAGTATATTTAATTTAAGCCAAAAATGAAAAGATATGTTATTTTCAGTTATATATATATATTTCTCTGTGTGTGTTATATATATATACACACACCCTCTATCCTAAATAAAATTAGTGCAGAGTTTTTAGTTTCCTTTTCAAATGAATTCTAAGTATATCCATTTATCCAATTATTTGTCATGCCAAAGTATTAGACACAAAGTAAATATCTAAAAATAAGAATGTAGATGAAAAAATATAGCACAAGAGATTATCTTCCTAACCCTAGGACTATGTACTTTAGAATCTTTATGATTAAAACTGAAATGATTTCTATCAGTGAAGGAACAGGTATGTCTGACTTCAGAGATGAAGAGATACAAGGAGTTTTCACTCAATGTGATCCAGATAACAAATGCATGGCCATCACCTTTCATTTTTCTTGTTTGGAAAAATGCAGATTCCCCATACCTGCTGATTCAAGAGACCTCAAAATGCAATCAATAAGTCTTTATTCTTCCAGAAGGTGACCATGCCATTCTTCTTATCTTTAAAATCAGATAAGCAGGGCAGCATCAAGTTCAGGATGTTAGTAGATACTGGACATCTTTAAAGGATCCCATATTCACCCAGGCATTTAGGATAGCATTCCTAAAGTCAAGTGCCTAGAGAGGCCAGGCAGCATTTTAAAATAGGAATGGGGAGAAAAGGGGCTGTTACAGACCAAGGACAGTTTTCCCTGTGCAAAGGCAATAATAGCAGCTACTCACTTCCACTTGATTATTTTCCCACAAGAACATACACTACTTTGTCAGATACTGAATCTTTTCTTGTCCTTTACATAGTAGAGATCCGGATGCTTATATGAAATGTTCTGATTTTAAAATGTTGACAACTAATTTATAATATTTTAAATGTGCAATCAGCCACTATATAAGCAGGCAAAACATTTGCAACATCTGCTTCTGGTATGGGTGATTATTTTAAAAAAAAAAATTTAAATAACTTTACTAAGACTGTTGGAGAAGGATATGGCAGATTACTCCAGTATTCTTGCCTGGAAAATCCCATGGACAGAAGAGCTTGATGGGCTACAGTCCACGGAGTCATAGAGTCAGAAACAATGGAGGAACTGAGCACATATTAAGATTGTAAAACTCTTTTCTGCTAGAAATCTTATCAGGCCAGTTAATACATACATTT